>NC_083224.1:14635786-14830786 GCF_032191835.1 Heteronotia binoei
CAGCGGGTGGCTTGCTGGGCTTTTGACTGGGGGAATGGCAGCCCAGGATAGCCCCAGGCAAGCGAGGCCTGCTCGGGCTGGCTGGATCTCTAGCCAGCCCAGGCAGGCCTCGCTTGCCCGGGGTGTCTCCTTTCTCGCATTGGGTTGCTTTTGGCTGGGGGGCAGCAGCATATGCTAATGAGTTATGCTAATGAGCTCCAGCACCTATTTTTCTACAAAACGACCCCTGGATGTAACCACAGAGAGGACACTATGACGTAGAGATGAAACACTCAGAGTAGTGATGCTCAGTATTCTTGATGCTTGGGGGGCAACGTTGGGACTTGGGAGTGCTGCGCCAGTTCTGGCCTCACTGCTGGACCCAAGGTTGCCAACCCCCAGGTGGGTAGCGAAACTATAGGACCTTAGCGAATAGCTATGTAAATAAAAAAACCCGCTAAGAGATACCATAAATTTTAAACAACAAAGCAGTGTAATGTAGAGGTCAGTGGTGTTCTGACCAAGCTTGCGCGTCGAACCTCGAATAGACGAGAGCATGTAGCAAAAAGACATTCGCAGAAGACAGTTCAAAAACAAGGAGTAACAGTATTCCAGTATTTAGAACCTGGAAATCTAACAGACATGTTCTGAACCTTGTGGGTCTCCTGTGAATGTATTGTAAAGATTGGGTTCCAGTGGTAAATAGGCCTCCAAACTGAAAAAAACGGATGAAACGTCTTGATATCTAGAACAGACGTCTTTGGAAGGGCTTCTTTTAGTTCCACAAACGGAATCCTCAGGTAGGGGCAGGGGATCCCCCCCAGTTTGGAGGCCTTTCCCCCACTTCAGAGTTATCAGAAAGCAGGGGAGGGGAGGAGGGAAATGTCTGCTGGGCACTCCATTATACCCTATGGGGATCGATTCCCATACGGTATAATGGAGAATTGATCCGTGGGTATCTGGCTTCGGAGGGGCTGTTGTTTGAGTAGAGGCACCAAAATATCAGCACAGCATCCAGCTATGAATTAAAAATCTGTTCCAAATGTAATCTCCTGAATATAAATGGATTCTCTATATAGGATACTTCATATACTTTCTTTTACACTGTTGATGTACTACTCATCTATTAAAGGTTCTAATAGATGTACACAGGGCTTTTTTTGAGCAGAAACGCACAGGAACGCAGTTCTGCCTGGCTTGGCATTCAGGGGTGTGGCCTAATATGCAAATAAGTCCCTGCTGGGGTTTTCCTACAAAATGGTGATGTCAGGGGGTGCGGCCTAATATACAAATGACCTCCTGCTGGGCTTTTTCTACAAAAAATCCCTGCGCAAAACAATGGTGATGTCAGGGGGGTGTGGCCTAATATGCAAATGAGTTCCCACTGGGCTTTTCCTACAAAAAAGCCCTGCCCAAAACAATTGTGATGTCAGGGGTGTGGCCTAATATGCAAATGAGTTCCTGCTGGGCTTCTCCTACAAAAAGCCCCACGTGAAACAATGGCGCTGTCAGGGGTGTGGCCTAATATGCAAATGATTTCCTGCTGGCTTTTTCCTGCAAAAAGCCCTGTTGAAAATATCTTAAGTTGAATACGTAGTAATAATGAAACGAGTGTAGTCAAAACAGATTAGTTATGAAGTTTCAAACTTAAAACTGAAACAATGAATGCAATTATACCCTGACAGAAATAAGAATTGTTTTATTTTATACATAATACCTTAAAATTATAACGAAGGGGATGGAAGGAAAATTATTCTCCATCTTATGCATTAGGTCCTACATGATTGTCTTTGTCAAATGCAATTATGTTGCTCAACCCATTCCCCCCCCTTTCCCTCCTTTTCTGTACCTTTACGGTTCTTCTAAAATAAAACAGTCGAAGCACCATTCTGAGATCGCCTCTATTTTAGACTCACAGCCCGAAATGGTTTTTCCTACCACCTGCATCCTGAGTTCCCTTAACTGGAGATGCCAAAGATTGAACCCGGGACCTTCTGTGTGCAAAGCAAAGGCCTGGCTGCTGACCTATCACATTCCTCCACCGTTCATGCTGGCTGTTGCAAAAGGGACGACGATCACATGTGCAAAGCACTCAAATGCCCCGTCAGCGCTAACGGGATGGGCCTCCCAGTGCCAACCAAGGAATTGGCCACAGCTGTTTTGGATACCAGATGTGTTCCCCTTAAAAAAGCTCAAATGCAAGATGCAAGAAGAAGAAGCTACAAGAAGATGCAAGAAGAAGAAGGGAGAAGAAGGAAGAAAGAGGAGAAGGAGGAGGAGAAGAAGAAGAAGAAGAAGAAGATGATGATGATGACGATATTGGGTTTATATCCTGTCCTCCACTCCGAATTTCAGAGTCTCAGAGCGGCTCACAACCTCCTATATCTTCTCCCCCCCACAACAGACACCCTGTGAGGGCTGAGAGGGCCCTTTCAAGGACAACTCCTATGAAAACTATGGCTGACCCAAGGCCATTCCAGCAGGTGCAAGTGGAGGAGTGGGGAATCAAACCCGGTTCTCCAAGATAAGAGTCTGCACACTTAACTGCTACTCCAAACTGGCTCTCAAAATGACCCACCCCATCCTGAGGCCTCAAAGTAGCTTCAAGCCCCCCTCCTCCCTTCCATATTATATGGTGTAATGGGGGAAAATATAGCTGAAATTATATTGGGAAATAATTCCAGAGTGTAGCTGTGCCATAAGAACATAAGAGAAGCCATCTTGGATCAGGCCAAAGGCCCGCCAAGTCCAACACTCTATGTCACCCACTTAGCCACAGGGTATTGTCAGAATTCTCTGTCTGGGGCAGTGATGCTCTGTATTCTTGGTGCTTGGGGGGGCACAGTGGGAGGGCTTCTAGTGTCCTGGCCTCACTGATGGACCTCCTGATGGCACCTGGTTTTTTTTGGCCACTGTGTGTACAGAGCGTTGGGCTGGATGGGCCATTGGCCTGATCCAACATGGCTTCTCTTGTGTTCTTAAGACTGCTTATTTATTTACTTCATTTATGCCTCAACTTTTTCTTCCATGGGAAGCCCCAGCAGAGAAAGTCATTTTGCATAAGAGAACAGCCTCGAACACATGAAGCTGCCTGGTCCATCAATGTCAGTCTTGTCTACTCAGACTGAGACAGCAGCTCTCCAGGGTCTCAGGCTGAGGTCTTCCCCATCACCTGCTGCCTGGACTTTCTAACTGGAGATGACGGGGATTGAACCTGGGACCTTCTGCATGCCAAGCAGAGGCTCTTCCACTGAGCCATGGCTCCTCCTCCTGGCTCTCCAGGGTCTCAGGCTGAGGTCTTTCCCATCACCTTCTACCTGGTCCTTTTAGCTGGAGATGCCGGGGACTGAACCTAGGACCTTCTGCATGCCAAGGAGAGGCTCTTCCACTGAGCCATGGCTCCCCCTCCTGGCTCTCCAGGGTCTCAGGCAGAGGTCTTCCCCATCACCTCCTGCCTGTTCCTTTTAATGGGAGATGCTGGGGATTGAACCTGGGACCTTCTGCATGCCAAGCAGAGGCTCTTCCACTGAGCCATGGCTCCTCCTCCTGGCTCTCCAGGGTCTCAGGCTGAGGTCTTTGCCATAACCTGCTGCCTGGTCCTTTTAATGGGAGATGATGGGGATTGAACCTGGGACCTGGATATAAATCCAATATCATCTCTTTCTATGGAAGGTGACGGTTGGAAGGGGGTGGGACCTCAGCATGCCATGGTGCGACCCATTCAAGGAAAGAACAAACCAACAACCCAAATCAACCCAAACCTTCCTCATACCACTGTGAGGAAGAGTTTAAACAGTATCATTTAAACAGTGTGATGGGAGTAAGTTTTTTTATGACCATTATAATTCAAGAAGAATTTTAAGGCAGATGCTGAGCTGATATAGAAGAAGACTGTAGATTTGTACCCCGCCCTTCTCTCTGAATCAGAGTCTCAGAGCAGCTTACAAGGAAAGAACACCACAGGAGGTGGGGGCGGCTACAAGCATAGCCAGCTTCAAGAGGGGATTGAATAAAAATATGGAGCAGAGGTCCATCAGTGGCTATTAGCCACTGTTTGTGTGTGTGTGTGTATATTTTGGCCACTGTGTGATACAAAGTGTTGGACTGGATGGGCCATTGGCCTGATCCAACATGGCTTCTCTGATGTTCTTATGTGACACAGAGTGTTTGACTGGATGGAGCACTGGCCTGATCCAGCAGGGCTTCTCTTATGTTCTTATGTGACACAGAGTGTTGGACTGGATGGGCCATTGGCCTGATCCCACAGGGCTTCTCTTATGTCCTTATGTGACACAGAGTGTTGGAATGGATGGGCCACTGGCCTGATCCAGCATGGCTTCTCTTATGTTCTTATGTGACACAGAATGTTGGACTGGATGGCCATTGCCCTGATCCCACAGGGCTTCTCTTATGTTCTTATGTGACACAGAGTGTTGGACTGGAGGGGCCACTGGCCTGATCCAACATGCCTTCTCTTATGTGACACAGAGTGTTGGACTGGATGGGCCATTGGCCTGATCCCACAGGACTTCTCTTATGTTCTTATGTGACACAGAGTGTTGGACTGGAGGGGCCACTGGCCTGATCCCACAGGGCTTCTCTTATGTTCTTATGTGACACAGAGTGTTGGACTGGATGGGCCACTGGCCTGATCCAACAGGCTTAACACCTATACACCTTTAAAGTGATGTAGGACCCCCAAGTGTCCAGGCATGGCTGAATCACTCATGCCGACACTCTGGGACTGAGTTTGCCTGCCGTTTCTCTCCCGCTGTTTCCCCGCATCCTTTCCCTCTCCGGCGAGCAAACTGCGGGCGCAGGCCAAACACGCAGCTCCTGGTTGCTCAGGTATTTCTTCTGAAAGCCATCTGCAGCTTAGGAAATGCCAGCAGTAGTGTCCACAAAAAGCTCAACGCTTGTGCCACGGTGCAGATATGTGCTGCACGGTCACGGCACTGTCGTTTTGATGGAGCAATCTAGAGCAGGAGTTTCAAATTCATTTGTTACGAGAGCCAGATCTGATATCAATGAGACTTGGTTGGGTCAGGACATGTCAGGTACATATATATGAACATATATGAAGCTGCCTTCTACTGAGTCAGACCCTCCTGGGTCCATCAAAGTCAGTATTGTCTACTCAGACTGGCAGCGGTTCTCCAGGGTCTCAAGCTGAGGTTTTCACGCCTACTTGCCTGGACCTTTTTTAGTTGGAGATGCTGGGGATTGAGCTTGGGACCTTCTGCTTCCCAAGCAGATGCTCTACCACTGAGCCACCGTCCCTCCCCTGCTCTCCAGGGTCTCAAGCTGAGATTTTTCACACCTATTTGTCTGGACCCTTTTTAGTTGGAGATGCCGGGAATTGAACCTGAGATCTTCTGCTTACTAAGCAGATGCTCTACCACTGAGCCAACATCCCTCCCCAGGTAGGGCTAGGATCTATATAAGATTAGGTAGCAGAAATATAAACTTTATAAAGGACACAGACAAACACAACACGCTTAAAACGCTAGCACTTGTTGGTATTAAAGGTGCTTTCTAAAAGAGATTGTGAGCCACTCTGGAATATAAATCCAATGTCTTCCATTGTCTTTGTATCTTTCCCATGGGATCCAGGGCAAAGGAAGCTCTGGCTCTTTCTTTCTTTCTTTCTTTCTTTCTTTCTTTCTTTCTTTCTTTCTTTCTTTCTTTCTTTCTTTCTTTCTTTCTTTCTTTCTTTCTTTCTTTCTTCTTCCTTCCTTCCTTCCTTCCTTCCTTCCTTCCTTCCCTTCCTTCCTTTCTTCATTTCTTTCTTTCTTCGTTTCTTTCTTTCTTCCTTCGTTTCTTTCTTTCTTCCTCTCTTTCTTTCTTTCTCTCTCTCTTTTCTTTCTTTCTTTTTCTCTCTTTCTTTCTTTCTTTCTTTGTTTCTTCCTTTCTCTCTCTCTCTTTCTTTTTTCTTTCTTTCTCTTTCTTTCCTTCCTTCCTGTCTTTCTTTCTTTCTTTCTTTCTTTCTTTCTTTCTTTCTTTCTTTCTTTCTTTCTTTCTTTCTTTCTCTCTCTTCTTTCTTTCTTTCTTTCTCTCTCTCTTTTCTTTCTTTCTTTTTCTCTTTCTTTCTTTCTTCCTTTTTCTCTTTCTTTCTTTCTTTCTTTCTTTCTTTCTTTCTTTCTTTCTTTCTTTCTTTCTTTCTTTCTTTCTTTCTTTCTTTCTCTTTCTTTCTTTCCTTCTCTCTCTCTCTCTTTTCTTTCTTTCTTTCTCTCTCTCTCTCTTTCTCTCTCTCTCTTTTTCTTTCTTTCTTTCTTTCTTTCTTTCTTTCTTTCTTTCTTTCTTTCTTTCTTTCTTTCTTTCTTTCTTTCTTTCTTCCTCTTTCTCTCTCTCTTTCTTTCTTTCTTTCTTTCTTTCTTTCTTTCTTTCTTTCTTTCTTTCTTTCTTTCTTTCTTTCTTTCTTTCTTTCTTTCTTTCTTTCTTTCTTTCTTTCTCTTTCTTTCCTTCTCTCTCTCTCTTTTCTTTCTTTCTCTCTCTCTCTCTCTCTCTCTCTTTTTCTTTCTTTCTTTCTTCCTTTTTCTCTCTCTCTTTCTCTCTTTCTTTCTTTCTCTTTCTTTCCTTCTTTTTCTCTCTCTCTCTCTTTCTCTCTCTCTTTCTTTCTTTCATGCAGGAAATTCCATTTCTGGATCTTCAAGCACATCGTCTAATCGTATAGTCTAATAGTCAAGTGTGGCCTCATCTGCAGATACTTAAATCTATAGATGGGGGTCACACTGACATAAAACAGACAGTTCTGCAAACTTGGGAGGCCACCTCAGGTTTGCAGAAAAATCTGAAAACCTTTAAAAATACATTGAGGGGGGTGTTTTAAAGACCCCCCCCCCCCCCCCCAGAAACTAGAGCATTGTCTGTGCATGCAGACAGATGTACTCACCTTCTTCTGTGCCAGAGCTGGCGGCAGAGGCAGGGGCCATGCCAGGCTTGTGGAAGGCATTCAGGACTATCAGAGGCGACTGGGCCCATCAATGGAGGTCAGGAGCCACACTGGACCTAGGGTTGCCAAGTCCAATTCAAGACATATCTGGGGACTTTGGGGGTGGAGCCAGGAGACATTGGGGCCGGAGCCAGGAGACTTTGGGGGTAGAGCCAGGAGCAAAGTTGTATCAAGCATAACTTAACTCCAAATGGAGTTCTGGCCATCCCATCTAAAGGGACCGCAGCCCTTTTCAATGCCTTCCCTCCACTGGAAATAATGAAGGATAGGGGCACCTTCTTTGGGGGCTCATAAAATTGGACCCCCCGATGCAATCTTTTTGAAACATGGAGGGTCTTTTGAGGAGAGGCACCGGATGCTACGCTGAAAATTGGGTGCCTCTGCCTCGAAAAACAGAACCTCGCAGATACCCATGGATCAATTTTCCATTATACCCTGTGGGAATTGGTCTCCATAGAGTATAATGGAGTGGCCAGCAGACATTTCCCTCCCTACCCCTGCTCTCCAGTGCCAGATTAAACCCTGTGGAGGCCTCTAGGCCGTTGAAATCTTGGGGGGGGGGGAGGCCCTCACAAATTATTTCAGTCTGAGCGCCCCCCCCCCATGGCCCCCGCTGCAGCCAACTTCTCAAAAGCCCCTTTGACAAAGCTGTGGGGGAAGAGGCAGAGAGCGACAGACGTGGAAACCACGCTAGCAGCAGCCACACCAGGCAAGTCAGGCCAAGAGCGGCTCAGTTGCTGGCTGGGAGGGCTGCAAGCAGGGGGGGGGACCAGGGGGGAAAGCTGGCCCTGGGTCCCTAAAGGCATGGGGGCCCATAGAGCAGTGCCTAATGGTTAATCCAGCTCTGCTGCTTTCTGATGACCCTGAAGCAGGCGGAGGGCCTCCAAACTGGGGGGTCCCCTGCCCCCATCTGGGGATCTATACAAAAAACAAACGGCATATCTGTGATAGAAATAGGCTGCCAGACTTTTTAATACTTTTAAAATATATTTAAATGCTTTTTAAATAGAAAAACTGCTTCAGACTTAAGAAGAAGAAGACACAGGATTTATATTCTGCCCTCCACTCAAGAGTCTCAGAGCGGCTCACAATCTCCTTTATCTCCTTCCCCCACAACAGACACCCTGTGAGGTGGGTGGGGCTGGAGAGGGCTCTCCCAGCAGCTGCCCTTCCAAGGACAGAGAGCGGCCTACAATCTCCTTTCCCTTCCTCCCCCACAACAGACACCCTGTGAGGTGGGTGGGGCTGAGAGGGCTCTCCCAGCAGCTGCCCTTCCAAGGACAGAGAGCGGCCTACAATCTCCTTTCCCTTCCTCCCCCACAACAGACACCCTGTGAGGAGGGTGGGGCGTAACTCCCTCCCTCCCTCCCTCCCCAGGGGTCCAGAAGGGAGAAGGAAGAGAGGCTTGGCTCAGTAGCTCTGCTGTGCGATTGAGAGAGCCTGGAAAACAACCTCTGCCTTCCCCCCTTCCTCCCCATGGGAGAAGCCTCAGCCAATTGAGAAAATAGAGGCTTTGCTCTGTAGCTCCTGTGTGATTGAGCAAGCCTGGAAAGCAAGCTGTGATGCAGAGGGAAGCAAGAAAGGGGGAGAAGGAAGCAGACAGACAGTTGCTCGGGGGCCTCATAGGAGCCCTTTGGGGGCCTGATTCAACCCCCGGGCCTCATGTTTGACACCCCTGGTCTAGATAATGCACAGAACATGCAGGCTCTGGTGCACATGCTTTTGTGTCATCCCCAGACTGAAGAACGAGACAGGTCTACAAATCTGCAAGGGGGCAAATGAAGAAGCCCTGTTCCTCTGTGCACCCCATTCTAGTCCTGGTTAATGTATAATGCCAGCAATTCCAGATAAGGGACAAGAATCCTTGAAGTGTAAGGCTCAGTCCAGTGCATCAGACTTGGAAGTTACCAAACCAGTTTTCCTCAAGAGTCTTCCCCAGTGATAAGAGTCTTATGGCATGAGGAAGTCTGAGAGACACAACCGGTAAAAGAGCCAGCTTGGTGTCGTGATTAAGTGCACAGACTCTTATCTGGGAGAACCGGGTTTGATTCCCCACTCCTCCACTTGCAGCTGCTGGAATGGCCTGGGTCAGTCGTTGCTCTCGCAGAGCTCTCCTTGAAAGCGCAGCTTCTGTCAGAGCTCTCTCAGCCCTAGCTACCTCACAGGATGTTTGTTGTGGGGGAAGAAGATAAAAGATTGTAAGCCACTCTGAAACTCTGATTCAGAGAGAAGGGTGGGGTATAAATCTACAGTCTTCTTCTTCTTCTAAAAGGAATACTATTATATCCCGCCCTCCACTCCGAAGAGTCTCAGAGCGGCTCACAATCTCCTTTCCCTTCCTCCCCCACAACAGACACCCTGTGAGGTGGGTGGGGCTGGAGAGGGCTCTCACAGCAGCTGCCCTTTCAAGGACAACCTCTGCCAGAGCTATGGCTGACCCAAGACCATGCCAGCAGGTGCAAGTGGAGGAGTGGGGAATCAAACCCTGTTCTCCCAAGGTAAGAGTCCGCACACTTAACCACTACACCAAACTGGCTCTCCAATCCCAGCTTCAAGAGGGCACCACTTCCCAAATTCTCCAGGTACTTCCAACCCAAAGGTGGCAACCCTGTTATGCTGCACAAATAGTTCTCCCCTCCCATGCTTGGAGCACCCCCTTGCATTGCAGCTCCTACTTGCCTATCTGTAAAATCCGCCAAATCTGCCATCTTCTCCAGGAGAACAGAACTCTGTTGCTTGAAAATCAGTTGTAATAGCGGCAGATCTCCTGGCCCCACTTGGAGGTTGGCAGAGTCTCAGAGCAGCTTACAATCTCCTTTCCCTTCCTCCCCCACAACAGACACCGTGTGAGGTCGGTGGGGCTGAGAGAGCTCTGACAGAAGCTGCCCTTTCAAGGACAGAGTCTCAGAGCGGCCTACAATCTCCTTTACCTTCCTCCCCCACTACAGACACCCTGTGAGGTGGGTGGGGCTGGAGAGGGCTCTCCCAGCAGCTGCCCTTTCAAGGACAGAGAGCGGCCTACAATCTACTTTCTCTTCCTCCCCCACAACAGACACCCAGGTAAGAGTCTGCACACTTCACCATATAATTTAGTCCACCTTCCAGTGATGTCCAGGGGCTGCAGCATATGCAAATGAGCTATGCAAATGAATTGCGCTAATAAGCTCCGGCACCTCTTTTTCTACAAAACAACCCCTCCAGAAGAGCTGTCTTTGGGAGACTCCTTTGCAACTTCCGAAAAAGAACGGATCTCAGTGACCAGCTGACATCTGAGCATCTCCCGTCCCCTTTATACATTGATATTCTGTGCAGACCACCAAACGGGCAGGTTCACCCAAAACAGATTAAGGGGGGGGGGAGTGTAGTCAAGCCCCCGGGCCCAACCCTTGACCTCCACACTTTTGGGTCTTCCATTGGCCCCGATCCACACCTCCACCTGGTGATTTTGTCTTCTTCAGAAAGTCATTGCGTTAGGTTTGCAGAAGCACAGTTCCCTTTTAGAAAGCAGGGAATACCTCGACTCTCTTTCTGAGCGTCTGTCATTCCTGGAATTTAGATTTTGAATTCGGAACAAAAGAAAGAAATGGAAGGAAAAGGTGTCTTCTTTACCTTGTCCGGGACACAGGAGGGCAAAGTCTCTCATTCGGATTGTGGGTGATATACAAGGCACTCTGCTTCCGTCAGAAGGACAGCTCGAGTAACCCTTTAATTCCCAGCAGAATTAGGCTGCTGGGTGAATCACAATTCTGTTTCGTTTCCCCCCCAAAAAAGCTTACATGGGCATGAGAGCCAGTTTGGTGTAGTGGTTAAGTGTGCGGACTCTTATCTGGAAAACCGGGTTTGATTCCCCACTCCTCCACTTGCAGCTGCTGGAATGGCCTGGGTCAGCCGTTGCTCTCGCAGAGCTCTCCTTGAAAGTGCAGCTTCTGTCAGAGCTCTCTCAGCCCTAGCTACCTCACAGTATGTCTGTTGTGGGGGAAGAAGATAAAGGAGATTCTAAGCTGCTCTGAGTTTCTGATTCAGTGGGAAGGACGGGGTATAAATCTGCAGCTTCTTCATTATCCCGTTTCCCTCTCACAGCTGTTCTATGATGGAGGTTAGTCTGAGACAGAGGGTGTCAGAGATTTGAAACCAGAGCTTCTGGATCCGAGTCCAAAATGCTGATGGCTCCACCACACCAGCTCTCTGTTCCTTCCAGCAATCCTCACACTTCTGATACTCAACAGTAGATTTTTTTATATATATCTGAGTTAAGGTTTGCAGTGGGTTTTACACAGAAGCTTAGGAAATCGAAATGCCTCTTTTTGAAATAGCAGATTCACCTCTGCTTAGAGATGGGGTGGGGTTGTCACACCCGTACCCCCATCTACATCCCAACAACAACAAGGCATGTAGGCCAAGGCCTTCATAAGAACATCAGAAGAGCCCTGTTGGATCAGAACAGTGGTCCATCTAATCCAGCCTCCTGTCTCACACAGTGGCCAACCAGTTCCTCAGGAGGGCCAACAACAGGGCACAGAGGCCGAGGCCTTCATAAGAACATCAAAAGAGCCCTGTTGGATCAGAACAGTGGTCCATCTAATCCAGCCTCCTGTCTCACACAGTAGCCAACCGGTTCCTCGGGAAGGCCAACAACAGGGTACAGAGGCCAAGGCCTTTGTAAGAACATCAGAAGAGCCCTGCTGGATCAGAACAGTGGTCCATCTAGTCCAGCATCCTGTCTCACATGGTGGCCAACCAGTTCCTCTGGAGGGCCAACAACAGGGCAGAGAGGCTGAGGTCTTCATAAGAACATAAGAGCCTTGCTGGACCAGACCAGTGGTCCATCCAGTCCAGCCTCCTGTCTCACACAGTGGCCATCCAGTTCCTCTGGAGGGCTAACAATCGTGTATAGAGGCCAAGGCCTTTATAAGAACATCAGAAGAGCCCTGCTTGGTCAGACCAGTGGTCCATCTGGTCCAGCATCCTGTCTCACACAGTGGCCAAGCAGTTCCTCTGGTCGTCCAACAACAGGGCATAGAGATTTGGGCCTTCAGAAGAATCTAAGAAGAACCCTGCTGGATCAGACCAGTGAGGGTCCATCTAGTCCACCATCCTGTCTCACATGGTGGCCAACCAGTTCCTCTGGGGGGCCAACAACAGGGCAGAGTGGCCGAGGCCTTCATAAGAACATCAGACAAGTCTTGCTGAATCAGCCCAGTGGTCCACCTAGTCCAGCATCCTGTCTCACACAGCAGCTGACCAGCTCCTCTGGAGGGCCAGCAACAGGAAATACAGGCCGAGGCCTTCTCCCTGATGTTGCCTCCTGGCTCTGGGATTCAGAGGTTTAGTGCTTCTCAATGTGGAGGTTCTCCTCGGTCCCCATGGCCAGTAGCCACTGGGAGACGTATCCTACAATAATCTGTCTAACCCCTCTTAGAGCTGTTTATTCCGATGGCGGAAATGACATCCTCTGGCAACACATTCAACATTTTAATCACTCGCTGTATAAAGATGTATTTAATGCTGACCATCCTGATTCTAGTTCCTGTCAGCTTCACTGTATCCCCTCAAATTCTAGGAGAAAAAAAATTTTTTTTTTTGTCAACACTCTCCATCCTATGCTGAATTTTATAAACCTCTATCATGTCCCCCCTCAAGTGTCTCTTTTGTAAACTCAAAAGCCCCAGACTCTTCAGGCTTTCCTCAAAGGGAAACACCTGGTGTTTTCTTACTCCTCCACATGCAGTCGGCTGGGTGGCCTTGGGTCAGTCACAATTCTCTCAGCTGTTCTCTCAAGAGCAGTTCTCAAAAGAGCCCTTTCAGCTCCACCTACTTCACAGGATGTTGGTTGCATGGAAAGGGAAGGCAATTGTAAGCCGCTCTGAGACTCTTTTGAGTAGTGTAGGGCACAGGGTATAAAGCTAACTCTTCTTCTTCTTTTTGGTGTAGTGGTGAAGTGTGTGGACTCTTATCTGGGAGAAGGAGAGCTCGAGTAACCCTTTAATTCCCAGCAGAATTAGGCTGGTGGGTGAATCACAATTCTGTTTTGTTTTCCCCCAAAAAAGCTTACATGGGCATACATGGGCATACATGGGCATGAGAGAGCCAGTTTGGTGTAGTGGTTAAGTGTGCAGACTCTTATCTGGGAAAACCAGGTTTGATTCCCCGCTCCTCCACTTGCAGCTGCTGGAATGGCCTTGGGTCAGCCATAGCTCTGGCAGAGGTTGTCCTTGAAAGGGCAGCTGCTGTGAGAGCCCTCTCAGCCCCACCCACCTCACAGGGTGTCTGTTGTGGGGGGGAGAAGATATGGGAGATTGTAGGCCGCTCTGAGTCTTTGATACAGAGAGAAGGGCAGGGTATAAATCTGCAGTCGTCGTCTTCATCTTCATATAGTTCTGTAGAACCTTTGTGGCTCCCCATTTCTAGTAGGTGTTTTTTCTTGTAAATATATCTTAAATACTGGTGAAAAACCATTGCCTCTGAAGTTCCAGAGAAATCACCCAAAGTCAGTTATATTGCAGTTACAGGGCATTCTGCCCCCACAAAATGGCTAGCTCATATTCTGCAAGCTTTCCTTTCGCTTCCAACGATCTGGGGTTAACATTTCAAAACTATTTCCATAAATGTTTGGTGCAGGATTTACAATCTGGCTTGTTCAGCCCGTTTGTTATTGTAGTTATGAACTTTATTGGGCCCGCTTTAGAGTAACATCTGAAACGGATTGAAGACGTAAAGCCAAGGATGGCTTTGGAGAGGAAGGCCACGGCAGACCACCTCTGCTTCATCATTTGCCTCAAAACCCCTCCGGGGTCACTGTAAATCAGCTGCATCTTGATGGCACATCTCACACGCGAGCAGGATCTACATCCCTAACTCTTTTTTTTTGGCAACCCTTGAAGTGAGGGTCAGCGTTTGCTGCTATTGGGGGGGGGGATTCTTGCCATTATTCACACTCCTCAAACGCTGTGATGTATACATAGTTCCAGGTTGTGCAGATTTCTGCATGTTGCCTGTCACTGGGGGCGGAATTCTAAGCACGAGCTCCTTTGTATATTAGGCCACACACCCCTGATGTAGCCAATCTGCCAAGAGCTTACAAGGCTCTTTTTTGGAAGGAGGGAAGGAAGGGAAGGAAGGGAAGGAAGGGAAGGGAAGGAAGGGAAGGAAGGAGAGGTGAAAATAAAGCAACATTAAATGCATTCTCCAAGCTGCCAGCCAACAGGGCAGTTGGGGCTTCATGAGTCACACAATATACATGAAAGGGCCACTTGTGGCTCCCAAGCCACAATTTGGCCTCCCCTGCTTTAGAGGTACGTACCTGTTCTCAATCTCTCCTTGCCGTCTTCCTCGAAGAAGTGGGTAGGGGAAATAGATATAATATGAACAGGACCCGTTTTTCTTCCTCCTCCCTCAAGGCCCTTTCCCTCAATGTCCCATCAAGTTAAACAGGTTCTCGCTGACCCACTGCCAGCAACTCCTTCGTCTCCGGAATGTTCTTTGGAGCGTCAGCCGCACTTGACAGTTAGGAGAAAGAATCTCTCTCGCTCCTCCCTTCTGCAAGTTGAAATACATTCGCCACGAGCCGTCCTTCCTTACATGGGCCTACTTGGAAAGAGAGAGCCAAAGCAGATAAAGAATGCACATTTCCCAACCCTGAGGCCTCACGTTTTAGAAAACAGGAGATGGGCTGTGTATTCTGGGAGAGCGAAAGGAACAGATTAAAGGCCACGTGGCAGGTTGTGTGAGAAATCTGGAATCAGGCGGCCAAGGTTTTCTGTTTAACGGTAAAGCACCTCAGTGGTGAGAGTGAATCTTTTTCTGTAGGCGGTACCGTTGCCAGCTCTGGGTTGTGAAATACCTGGAGATTTTACGGGTGGAGCCTGAAGAAGAAGAAGAAGACTGCAGATTTATACCCCGCCCTTCTCTCTGGATCAGAGACTCAGAGCGGTTTATAATCTCCTATATCTTCTCCCCCCACCACAGACACCCTGTGAGGTGGTTGGGGCTGAGAGGGCTCTCACAGCAGCTGCCCTTTCAAGGACAACCTAATGTAGCCAATCCTCCAAGAGCTGACAGGGCTATTAGTACAGGGCCTACTGTAAGCTCTAGGACAGGACTGTTTTTTAAGTTGATAATTTTTTATGGCCCGCGAATGGTGTTATAAATATCCATATAGCCCTTTGCAGAAAAAAGGTTCCCCACCCCTGTTCCAGAAGGATTGGCTACATCATGGGGATGTGGCCTAATAGGCAAAGGAGTTCCTGCTACAAAAAAAAAAAAAGCCCTGCAAAAGACATATAACATAACATTTGTCAAATATTCACCATTACTCCATATAATGTCTACCAAGGTTCAGAAAGTGCTGACGTCACTTCACCCACTCAAAGGAGTGGACTTCAAGTGCTTGCGCTAGGCCTTGTTCAGTGCGATAAACTGCTCACAATTTTTTTTCCCTCTTGGTCGTCTGTTGATTTCATTTTGTTGTAGTCTTATTCTGCCAGTTGCTTTCAATCTGTTAGGGTCTTATCCCAGTTATAACTATAACTTATATGGCCGAGGACCTGCCTACCTAAGGGACCGCCTCTCCCCATATGTCCCCCAGAGAGCACTGAGATCCAGTTCTCAAAATCTACTAACAATCCCTGGGCCAAGAGAGGCCAGACTGAGGACTACCAGGGAGCAAGCCTTCTCCGCAATGGCCCCTCGATGGTGGAACCATCTTCCAGAGATGGTGCGAGCCCTGCGGGACCTGAACCAATTCCGCAGGGCTTGCAAAACATTTCTTTTCCAGCTCGCCTTTGAAACAGAACCCGGCTAAACTGACGTGTAGTTACCTAGCCATCTTGTGGATATTATAACTTATAGTATTTATAGCACCTATTTTATCTATTTTATTTAATTATTTATGTAACTGATTAGATTTAAATTGCTGTGTATATTGTTTTATTTGAATCATGGAATGCCATGTCTGTAAGCCGCCCTGAGCCCGCCTTTGGCGGGGGAGGGCGGGATATAAAAATAAACAACTTCTTCTTCTTCTTCTTCTTCTTCTTCTTCTTCTTCTTCTTCTTCTTCTTCTTCTTCTTCTTCTTCTTCTTCTTCTTCTTATTATTATTATTATTATTATTATTATTATTATTATTATTATTATTATTATTATTATTATTATTATTATTATTATAATAACTTGAGCATGGATTCAATAGCGCATCTGTTATTTTTCCACAATTTATTCCGTTGGGATCCTATCTCCTTCTGTGGAACTCTCTGTGGAGAGCCAGTTTGGTGTGGAGAGCCAGTTTGGTGTAGTGGTTAAGTGTGCAGACTCTTATCTGGGAGAACCCGGTTTGATTCCTCACTCCTCCACTTGCACCTGCTAACACGGCCTTGCTCTGGCAGAGGTTGTCCTTGAAAGGACAGCTTCTGGGAGAGCCCTCTCAGCCCCACCCACCTCACAGGGTGTCTGTTGTGGGGGAGGAAGGGAAAGGAGATTGTAGGCCGCTCTCTGTCCTTGAAAGGGCAGCTGCTGTGAGAGCCCTCTCCAGCCCCACTCACCACACAGGGTGTCTGTTGTGGGGGAGGAAGGGAAAGGAGATTGTAGGCCACTCTCTGTCCTTGAAAGGGCAGCTGCTGTGAGAGTCCTCTCAGCCCCACCCACCTCACAGGGTGTCTGTTGTGGGGGAGGAAGGGAAAGGAGATGGTAGGCCACTCTCTGTTCTTGAAAGGGCAGCTGCTGTGAGAGCCCTCTCCAGCCCCACCCACCTCACAGGGTGTCTGTTGTGGGGGAGGAAGGGGAAGGAGATTGTAGGCCGCTCTCTGTCCTTGAAAGGGCAGCTGCTGTGAGAGCCCTCTCCAGCCCCACCCACCTCACAGGGTGTCTGTTGTGGGGGAGGAAGGTAGAGGAGATTGTGAGCCGCTCTCAGACTCTTCGGAGTGGAGGGCGGGATATGAATCTAATATCTTCTTCTTCTCTTTGTCACCACTGGGAGGTTTCAGTCCTCAGTGAGGTTGCTATTGTGAGGTTTCATCCTTTTCTCCTGTGCTATTCACCTTATAATTTTGACCATTTTGATGGCTCAGGCGAGCCCAATCTGAAAACAAGCAGAAATCGGATATAGAGCTGAAATAAAGTGCGAGCATTTAAGCACCACACGTTACCACATGTTAGAGCGCCAGTTTGGTGTAGTGGTTAAGTGCGTGGACTCTTATCTGGGAGAACCTGGTTTGATTCCCCACTCCTCCACTTGCAGTGCTGGAATGAGCTTGGGTCAGCCGCAAGAGTTGTCCTTGAAAAGGCAGCTTCTGTCAGAGCTCTCTCACCCAAACCTACCTCACAGGGTGTCTGTTGCGGGAGAAGAAGGTAAAGGAGATTGTAAGCTGCTCTGAGACTCTGACTCAGAGAGAAGGGTGGGGTATAAATCTACGGTCCTACAACAACGACGCAGAAATTGTTGGGAGTGAGCGACTCAGCATGCCCTGGACACTGGGTGGTGCTATGCTGCTCTAAGGCTGGGCCCAGATGGCCAGTATAAACCGTCTCAGGGACTCCCCATGACTGGACCAAAGAAGCGCATTCAGACATGCACATCTGGATCTCTTCCCACTCCTGCCCTCGTCTGTCCTTATCCATTATCCTCCCACCTCAAAAAGCTACCGCATACGAATTGGTAGCAAATCAGTTGCAAATTGGCGAGGTGCATCTGGGGTGCCTTTCCCGGCTGTCTGAACGGCCGGGGAGCACCCAGGAAGCAGCAGCCAAGCGCACGAGCAGTGTGACCACTCCTCTGGGGTGTGCATAGCTCATCCCCACTCTGGCGGCAGGCTGTGTGCCATCTGTCCACCCTAGGGCGCTACCCTTTCTGCCAACTTACTTCTGGGACAGGAGGTCGCTGCCCCAAGCTGGCCATCTGTACCCTGCCTAGCTGTGCATAGTTGTTGTCTCCTTGAAATGGGACGCCTCTCTTTGTCTCAGCCTGTTTGGTGTAGTGGTTAAGTGTGCCGACTCTTACCTGGGAGAACCGGGTTTGATTCCCCCACTCCTCCACTTGTCCCTGCTGGAGTAACTTTGAGTCAGTCACAAGTTCTCACAGAGCTGTTCCTCTCCAGAGCAGTTTCTGTCAGAGCTCTCTCAGCCCCAGCTACCTCACAGGGTGTCTGTCGTGGGAAGAGGAAGGGAAAAGACACGGTGAGCCACTCTGAGACTCCTTTGGGTAATAAAGGGCAGGGTATAAATCCAATCTTCGCCTCCTCCTCTTTTTCTTCCTCTTCCTCCTCTTCCTCTTTTGAGAACCAGTTTGGCGTAGTGGTTAAGCGCACCGACTCTTATCTGGGAGAACCAGGTTTGATTCCCTACTCCTCCACTTGCAGCTGCTGGAACAGCCTTGGGTCAGCCATAGCTATCGCAGGAGTTGTCCTGGAAAGGGCGGCTTCTGTGAGAGCTCTCTCACCCTCACAGGGTGTCTCTTGTGGGAGAGGAAGGTAAAGGAGATGATAAGCCACTCTGAGATTCAGGGTGAAGGGCGAGGTAAAAATCCAAAAATCCAATCTCTTTTCTTCAGGGGAACTGAGCTCTGTTGATCGGTTGTGATCCTGAGAGACCCCCTAACTGGAGGCTGGCAACCTGAAAAGGACCCCCCCCCCCACCTCGTAGGGCTGCAAACTCTAATTCAAGAAATATCTGGGGGTGGAGCCAGGAGCAAGGTTGTGAGAAGCATAATTGAACTCCAAAGGGAGTTCCGGCCATGACATTTCAAGGGACCGCACGTCTTTTAAATGCCTTCCCTCCATTGGCAATAATGAAGGACAGGGGCACCTTCTTTGGGGGCTTATAGAATTGGACCCCTTCGTCCAATCTTTTTGAAACTTGGAGGGTGTTTTGAGGAGAGGCACCGGATGCTATGCTGAAAATTTGGAGCCTCCACCTTAAAAAAAATCAGCCCTTTTGAGCCCTTTGGAGAGCCAGTTTGGTGTAGTGGTTAAGTGTGCGGACTCTTAGCTGGGAGAACCGGGTTTGATTCCCCACTCCTCCACTTGCACCTGCTGAAATGGCCTTGGGTCAGCCATAGCTCTGGCAGAGGTTGTCCTTGAAAGGGCAGCTGCTGTGAGAGCCCTCTCCAGCCCCACCCACCTCACAGGGTGTCTGTTGTAGGGGAGGAAGGTAAAGGAGATTGTGAGCCGCTCTGAGACTCTTTGGAGTCGAGGGCGGGATATAAATCCAATATCTTCATCTACCTCACAGGGTGTCTGTTGTGGGGGAGGAAGGGAAAGGAGATTGTGAGCCGCTCTGAGACTCTTCGGAGTGGAGGGCGGGATATAAATCCAATATCTTCATCTACCTCACAGGGTGTCTGTTGTGGGGGAGGAAGGGAAAGGAGATTGTGAGCCGCTGAGACTCTTCGGAGTGGAGGGTGGGATATAAATCCAATATCTTCATCTACCTCAGGGTGTCTGTTGTGGGGGAGGAAGGGAAAGGAGATTGTGAGCCGCTCTGAGACTCTTCGGAGTGGAGGGCGGGATATACATCCAATATCATCATCTTCTTCTTCTTCAAATAAATTCTCCATTATACCCTACGGGAATCGGTCTCCATAGGGAATAATGGAGTGCCCAGCAGACATTTCCCTCCCCTCCCTGCTTTCTGATGACCCTGAAGCGGGGGGAAGGCCTCCAAACTGGGGGATCCCCTGCCCTCACCTGGGGATTGACAACCCTACCCTCCTGTGAAGGCTGACCCCCAAATCTGCGCAGTTCTGGGAAAGAGTTGGGAATTGATTCGCATGCCCGGTTCCGAGTAGGATGCTTTGGAGCCGCCTCGTGACTCACCAGTGTCCCCTGGCAACTGGCCGCACCTCCCGCGAAAGGCCCCCCACGTACCCTGAGAAACGCCACCCTCCCAAGACAGGCATCTTGACTCCAAATGGCCTTCCCAGCGCACAAGCATGGAGAGCCACACGGGCTGTCAAACGACAGGCAGACGGCCAAGGCCTTGGGAAAACCCAGCGAGAATACCGCTCCTTTCTTCCCCACACCAAAACTCGCATCCCAAAGCCAAGAAAACGCTCCCATCTTGTTAGCACATTTTGTTAACATAACTTATGGAGACCAGAGGGCCGCACATGTGCACGAGGGAAGCTCGCACAAGCAGAGCTGGGCCGAGCGGGCGAGAAGAAGGAACGCCGGACTTTGAATTCCTCTCCTTCTGCGCTTCTTCCCAGGCGTTCCGTGGCTTCGTCAGAACTTAAGAGCTGCAGAGCCTTTGAAGCATGGAGCAGAAGGAGTACCACATCTGGAAAAATTTGGAGCCTTGAAAACATAAGACCCACAATGAATCTTGCCTCCTTGTCATTTTGGTGCCCCATAGTTCTCCCCCAGCTTGTTGGCCTCAGTTTATTATCCACTGGTCCAGAGATAGTTTGATTCTCCTTCCTTCCTTCCTTCCTTCCTTCCTTCCTTCCTTCCTTCCTTCCTTCCTTCCTTCCTTCCTTCCTTCCTTCCTTCCTTCCTTCCTTCCTTCCTCCTGCCCTCCCTCTCTTTCTTCCTTCCTTGCCAGTTTGGTGTAGTGGTGAAGTATGTGGACTCTTATCTGGGAGAACTGGGTTTGATTCTCCACTCCATCACTTGAAGCTGCTGGAATGGCTTTGAGTCGATCACAGCTCTTGCAGAGATGTCCTTGAAAGGGCAGCTATTGGAGAGCTCTCTCAGCCCCACCCACCTCACATGGTGTCTGTTGTGGGGGAGGAAGATAAAGGAGACTGTGAATTACTCTGAGACTGAGATTCATAGTATAGGATGGGATATAAATCCAATATCATCATCATCTTCTTCTCCACCTCATCCTTCCCTTCCTTCCTTCCTTCCTTCCTTCCTTCCTTCCTTCCTTCCTTCCTTCCTTCCTTCCTTCCTTCCTTCCTTCCTTCCTTCCTTCCTTCCTTCCTCCTGCCCTCCCTCTCTCCCTTCCTTCTTTCCTAGTTTGGTCTAGTGGTGAAGTCTGTGGACTCTTATCTGGGAGAACTGGGTTTGATTCTCCACTCCAACACTTGCAGCTGCTGGAATGGCCTTGAGTTGACCACAGCTCTTGCAGAGATGTCCTTGAAAGGGCAGCTTCTGGGAGAGCTCTCTCAGCCCCACCCACCTCACAGGGTGTCTGTTGTGGGGGAGGAAGGTAAAGGAGATTGTGAGCCACTCTGAGACTCTTTGGAGTGGAGGGCGGGATATAAATCCAACATCTTCATCTACCTCACAGGGTGTCTGTCGTGGGGGAGGAAGGTAAAGGAGATTGTGAGCTGCTCTGAGACCCTTCGGAGTGGAGAGCAGAATATAAATGCAATATCTTCATCTACCTCACAGGGTGTCTGTTGTGGGGGAGGAAGGGAAAGGAGATTGTGAGCCACTCTGAGACTCTTCGGAGTGGAGGGCGGGATATAAATCCAATATCTTCATCTTCCTCACAGGGTGTCTGTCGTGGGGGAGGAAGGTAAAGGAGATTGTGAGCTGAGACTCTTCGGAGTGGAGGACGGGATATAAATCCAATATCTTCATCTACTTCACAGGGTGTCTGTTGTGGGGGAAGGTAAAGGAGATTGTGAGCCGCTCTGAGACCCTTCGGAGTGGAGGGTGGGATATGAATCCAATATCTTCATCTACCTCACAGGGTGTCTGTTGTGGGGGAGGAAGGGAAAGGAGATTGTGAGCCGCTCTGAGACTCTTCGGAGTGGAGGGCGGGATATAAATCCAATATCTTCATCTACCTCACAGGGTGTCTGTTGTGGGGGAGGAAGGTAAAGGAGATTGTGAGCCGCTCTGAGACCCTTCGGAGTGGAGGGATAAATCCAATATCATCATCATCATCTTCTTCTTCTTCTCCTTCTTCTTCTTCTCATAACAGATGAGATCGACACCTCTGCCGTAAACTGTCGCCTGCCTCCAACCGCAACTTGCAATCCAAAGCAAATGTCAACAACAACAACTTCACCAATAGATGGAAATCACTGACCCCCCCCCTCCATTTCCTGTCTCCGGGCTTGCTTTCCTTTGATGCTGCCCACCTGCAGTGTCTTTCCAGGATATTCCCAACACTTCCCCGCCAGGGGCGATGGGCAGCTCAAGGGCACTCATGCCAGGTGCAGTCATCGAGGAACTCCCTGGAGGCCCAACCTGTTTGCTGTCCATTTTTAGGCTTCGGGAAGAGCAGAGAGAGTAACCCTCCCCACGCCCGCCTTTATAGTCCCAACCTGGGATAGAAATTAACACCCTACATTTCCTCTCCAGGTGAAAAATCACTTCCCTTGAAGCAGGTGCTTTGGAAGAAGGGAACTGCGGGGCAGGAAAGAGCATGGAATTGGGGAGGGGGGCGGGAGGTCAGGGGTCTTGTTGTGTTGTTTTTCCCGTATTTACAAACCCCAGCTTTTTCCTGATGCCGACGGTGGGAAAAACAACAGGATGCTGGACCCAGCCGCGTCCCGAGGTATCAGACAATGCTGTCGGTGCAATAATACGCTCATGATTTACATTTTATTCTCCCTTCTCTGTGCTTTATCCTCTCTCACCGACCCCCCCTTTAAGGGGACCTTCTCAAGTGCACCTGGCATTTAAACACCCCCCCCTCCTCATTGTGTAGCAACGGCCTCTGTCGGAAGCGAGCGCCTCGATTTCTTTCTTCGGTCCCCAGATGTGCGACATCCTTTTTCTCACTGCAAGAGGCGGGTGTGGAAAAGGCGAAACAACAGAAGCAAGCTGGGGCAGATTTCCTTTGTAGTAAACAAACTCCCCAAATGGAAGGCGCGGAGGAGGCCTTCCGGAGACGAAAAATTCAGGAGAGAAGAAGTTGCGAAAGGGTTCGGCCGGGAGCCGAAACGAATTTTCGCCCAAAATGTATCTTTTCTGTTAATATCGGGGTGGATGATGGTCTGAATTGTCTCTGAATATTTGCCATCAGGGCTTTTTTTTTTGTAGCAGGAACTCCTTTGCATATCAGGCCACGCCCCCTGTTGTAGCCAATCCCCCTGGAGCTCACAGTAGGCCCTGTACTAAGAGCCCTGCAAGCTCCTGGAGGATTGGCTACATCAGGGGTGTGCGGCCTAATATGCAAAGGAGCCCCTGCTAGAATTCTATCCCTGGACCCTGTACTAAGAGCCCTGCAAGCTCCTGGAGGATTGGCTACATCAGGGGTGTGTGGCCTAATATGCAAAGCAGTTCCTGCTACAAAAAAAGCCCTGTTTGTCATCTAATTACTGAGGGTAGGGGCCAAACAACAACAGGTGGGGCCCGGTTAGCGCTGCCCCAAGGATTTCTGGCATCCTGCGCAAACAACTAGGGTTGCCATTACCCAGGTGGTGGCTGGAGACCTCCCAGGATTACAATGGCTGGTCTGTTTTTCTAAAGGCCGTAGAGGGCTTACTTTGGATGGTGACCATTGTATAGAGCAAGGGTGGCTGAACTGTGGCTCAGGACCCACATGTGGCTCTTTCAAACATTGTGCGGCTCTCAAAGCCCCCACTGCCCCATCAGCTGGCTTTGAGAAGGCATTAGTCTCTTTAAATCACTTCTCCAAGCCAAGCCAGCCAGCAGCTTGGAGAATGCATGTCAAGTTAAAGTTGCTTTATTTCTACCTCTACCTCCCTTCCCTTCCCTTTCTTTCTTTCTTTCTTTCTTTCTTTCTTTCTTTCTTTCTTTCTTTCTTTCTTTCTTTCTTTCTTTCTTTCTTTCTCTCTTTCTCTCTTTCTTTCTTTCTTTCTTTCTCTCTTTCTTTCTCTCTTTCTTTCTTCCTTCCTTCCTTCTTTCCTTCTTTCTTTCTTTCTTTCCTTCTTTCCTTCTTTCTTTCTTTCTTTCTTTCTTTCTTTCTTTCTGTCTTTCTTTCCTTCCTTCCTTCCTTCCTTCCTTCCTTCCTTCCTTTCTTTCTTCTTTCTTTCTTTCTTTCTTTCTTTCTTTCTTTCTTTCTTTCTTTCCTTCCTTCCTTCCTTCCTTCCTTCCTTCCTTCCTTCCTTCCTTCCTTCCTTCCTCCCTCCCTCCCTCCCTCCCTCCCTCCCTCCCTCCCTCCCTCCCTCCCTTCCTTCCTTCCTTCCTTCCTTCCTTCCTTCCTTCCTTCCTTCCTTCCTTCCTTCCTTCCATCAAACATGTGACGTTCATGTCTTGCAGCTCTGAAACATCTGACATTTATTCTATGCGGCTCTTACATTAAGCAAGTTTGGCCACCCCTGGTATAGAGCGAGTCTGAATGCAACCCTTCCCGTGGCTTTTTTTGAGCAGGAATGCACAGGAATGCAGTTCCAGCTGGCATCAGAGGGTGTGGCCTAATAAGCAAATGGTTCCTACTGTGTTTTTTCTACCAGAAAAGCCCTGTGTGCAACAATGGTGACGTCAGGGGGTGTGGCCTAATATCCAAATGAGTTCCTGCTGGGCTTTTTCTACCAAAAAAGCCTTCCTCCACCAGATCTGGCTACCTGGATCCATGCCCCAGTAACATCGGGACTAGATGACCATAATGAATTATACATTGGTCTCCCCTCAAAATCAATTTGGAAACTCTAGTTCAAGGGTGTCAAACGTGCAGCCTGTGGGCCAAACAGGCCCTCAGAGAGCTCCAATCAGGCCCACAAGCAACTCACCATCTTCTGCTTCCTTCTCCCTCTCTTGCTTCTTTCTGCATCACATCTTGCTTTGCCAGGCTTCTCAATCAAGCTACAGAGCAAAGCCTCTATTTTCTCCATTGGCTGAGCAGCACATGAAGCAACTTATAAGAGCCAGTTTGGCGTAGTGGTTAAGTGAATGGACTCTTATCTGAGAGAACTGGGTTTGATTCCTACACTTACAGCTACTGGAATGACCTTGCGTCAGCCATAGCTATCACAGAGCTTGTCCTTCAAAGGGCAGCTTCTGTGAGAGCTCTCTCAGCCCCACCTACCTCACAGGGTATTTGTTGTGAGGGAGGAAGATAAAGGAGATTATGAGATGCTCTGAGACTCTGAGTGGAGGGCGGAATATAAATCCAACATCGTTGTCGTCTTCTTCTTCTTTACAAAAGCTCACGATGCCCATCCATTCCATGTATTCCTCTGAGTCTTAGGCTCAAAGCATTGACCATCCATGAGATTTCTGTAATGAATGTCAATAAATCGAAAGTAGGTTTGTAACTTACAGATACACATCTGAACCACACCTGAACAGCATACTCAAGATCGCTACAGCACAGACAGTGTCCCTGGATTTTTATGCAATAATTCAGAACGAGAGGCGTCAATTATCAGGAACGGTTATATAAAATATTACAAGAGTGCTAATCTTTTAAGCATGTTTTATTTTAAGCTTTTTTTAAAAAAAAATTATTTGTGTCTATCTGTGTCCTTTATAAAGTTTATACGCCTGCTACCTGGCATTAAATTTTATGACACTCACAGCCTGGCCCAACAAAGTCTCGTTTACATCAGATCTGGCCTTCATAACAAATGAGTCGGATACGTCTTCTCTAGTTGGTGCAGAATGCCATGGGCCAGTTGCTATCGGAAGTTGTAAAGAGTGTGCATGTTAATCCCGTTCTGTGATCCCTCCACCGGCTGCCCACCAATCACCGGGCTCAATTTAAGGTACTGCAGACAGTGCCCTTCATGGACTCAGATGCAGTGAAGTGGCCAAGTCTGCGGATGACACTAAATTGTTCAGGGTGGTGAGAACCAGAGAGGATTGTGAGGAACTCCAAAGGGATCTGTTGAGGCTGGGTGAGTGGGCGTCAACATGGCAGATGCGGTTCAATGTGGCCAAGTGCAAAGTAATGCACATTGGGGCCAAGAATCCCAGCTACAAATACAAGTTGATGGGGTGTGAACTGGCAGAGACGGACCATGAGAAAGATCTTGGGGTCGTGGTAGATAATTCACTGAAAATGTCAAGACAGTGTGCGTTTGCAATAAAAAAGGCCAACGCCGTGCTGGGAATTATTAGGAAGGGAATTGAAAACAAATCAACCAGTATCATAATGCCTCTGTATAAATCGATGGTGCGGTCTCATTTGGAGTACTGTGTGCAGTTCTGGTCGCCGCACCTCAAAAAGGATATTATAGCATTGGAGAAAGTTCAGAAAAGGGCAACTAGAATGATCAAAGGGCTGGAACACCTTCCCTATGAAGAAAGGTTGAAACGCTTAGGGCTCTTTAGCTTGGAGAAACGTCGACTGAGGGGTGACATGATAGAGGTTTACAAGATAATGCATGGGATGGAGAAAGTAGAGAAAGAAGTACTTTTCTCCCTTTCTCACAATACAAGAACTCGTGGGCATTCGATGAAATTGCTGAGCAGACAGGTTAAAATGGATAAAAGGAAGTACTTCTTCACCCAAAGGGTGATTAACATGTGGAATTCACTGCCACAGGAGGTGGTGGTGGCCACAAGCATGGCCACCTTCAAGAGGGGGTGAGATAAAAATATGGAGCAGAGGTCCATCAGTGGCTATTAGCCACAGTGTGTGTGTGTGTGTGTGTATTTTGGCCGCTGTGTGACACAGAGTGTTGGACTGGATGGGCCACTGGCCTGATCCAACATGGCTTCTATCATGTTCTTATGTGACACAGAGTGTTGGACTGGATAGGCCATTTGCCTGATCCAACATGGTTTCTCTTATGTTCTTATGTGACACAGAGTGTTGGACTGGATGGGCCATTGGCCTGATCCAACATGGCTTCTCTTATGTTCTTATGTGACACAGAGTGCTGGACTGGATGGGCCACTGGCCTGATCCAACAGGCCTTCTCTTATGTTCTTATGTGACACAGAGTGTTGGACTGGATGGGCCATTTGCCTGATCCAACATGGCTTCTCTTATGTTCTTATGTGACACAGAGTGTTGGAGTGGATAGGCCATTTGCCTGATCCAACATGGCTTCTCTTATGTTCTTATGTGACACAGAGTGTTGGACTGGATGGGCCATTGGCCTGATCCAACATGGCTTCTCTTATGTTCTTATGTGACACAGAGTGTTGGACTGGATGGGCCACTGGCCTGATCCAGCAGGGATTCTCTTATGTTCTTATGTGACCCAGAGTGTTGGACTGGAGGGGCCATTGGCCTGATCCAACAGGGCTTCTCTTATGTTCTTATGTGACACAGAGTGTTGGACTGGATGGGCCACTGGCCTGATCCAACAGGGCTTCTCTTATGTTCTTATGTGACACAGAGTGTTGGACTGGAGGGGCCACTGGCCTGATCCAACATGGCTTCTCTTATGTTCTTATGTGACACAGAGTGTTGGACTGGATGGGCCATTGGCCTGATCCAACAGGGCTTCTCTTATGTTCTTATGTGACACAGAGTGTTGGACTGGATGGGCCATTGGCCTGATCCAACAGGGCTTCTCTTATATTCTTATGTGACACAGAGTGTTGGACTGGATGGGCCATTGGCCTGATCCAACAGGGCTTCTCTTATGTTCTTATGTGACACAGAGTGTTGGACTGGATGGGCCATTGGCCTGATCCAACAGGGCTTCTCTTATGTTCTTATGTGACTCAGAGTGTTGGACTGGATGGGCCACTGGCCTGATCCAACAGGGCTTCTCTTATGTTCTTATGTGACTCAGAGTGTTGGACTGGATGGGCCATTGGCCTGATCCAACAGGGCTTCTCTTATGTTCTTATGTGACACAGAGTGTTGGACTGGAGGGGCCACTGGCCTGATCCAGCAGGGATTCTCTTATGTTCTTATGTGACCCAGAGTGTTGGACTGGAGGGGCCATTGGCCTGATCCAACAGGGCTTCTCTTATGTTCTTATGTGACACAGAGTGTTGGACTGGAGGGGCCACTGGCCTGATCCAACAGGGCTTCTCTTATGTTCTTATGTGACACAGAGTGTTGGACTGGAGGGGCCACTGGCCTGATCCAACATGGCTTCTCTTATGTTCTTATGTGACACAGAGTGTTGGACTGGATGGGCCATTGGCCTGATCCAACAGGGCTTCTCTTATGTTCTTATGTGACACAGAGTGTTGGACTGGAGGGGCCACTGGCCTGATCCAACATGGCTTCTCTTATGTTCTTATGTGACACAGAGTGTTGGACTGGATGGGCCACTGGCCTGATCCAACAGGGCTTCTCTTATGTTCTTATGTGACTCAGAGTGTTGGACTGGATGGGCCACTGGCCTGATCCAACATGGCTTCTGTTATGTTCTTATGTGACACACAGTGTTGGACAGGATGGGCCACTGGCCTGATCCAACAGGGCTTCTCTTATATTCTTATGTGACACAGAGTGTTGGACTGGATGGGCCACTGGCCTGATCCAACAGGGCTTCTCTTATGTTCTTATGTGACACAGAGTGTTGGACTGGAGGGGCCACTGGCCTGATCCAACATGGCTTCTCTTATGTTCTTATGTGACACAGAGTGTTGGACTGGATGGGCCATTGGCCTGATCCAACAGGGCTTCTCTTATGTTCTTATTGTGACACAGAGTGTTGGACTGGATGGGCCACTGGCCTGATCCAACATGGCTTCTCTTATGTTCTTATGTGACTCAGAGTGTTGGACTGGAGGGGCCACTGGCCTGATCCAAGAGGGCTTCTCTTATGTTCTTATGTGACACAGAGTGTTGGACTGGAGGGGCCATTGGCCTGATCCAACATGGCTTCTCTTATGTTCTTATGTGACACAGAGTGTTGGACTGGATGGGCCATTGGCCTGATCCAACAGGGCTTCTCTTATGTTCTTATGTGACACAGAGTGTTGGACTGGAGGGGCCACTGGCCTGATCCAACAGGGCTTCTCTTATGTTCTTATTGTGACACAGAGTGTTGGACTGGATGGGCCACTGGCCTGATCCAACATGGCTTCTCTTATGTTCTTATGTGACTCAGAGTGTTGGACTGGAGGGGCCACTGGCCTGATCCAACATGGCTTCTCTTATGTTCTTATGTGACTCAGAGTGTTGGACTGGAGGGGCCACTGGCCTGATCCAAGAGGGCTTCGTTCTTATGTGACACAGAGTGTTGGACTGGAGGGGCCATTGGCCTGATCCAACATGGCTTCTCTTATGTTCTTATGTGACACAGAGTGTTGGACTGGATGGGCCATTGGCCTGATCCAACAGGGCTTCTCTTATGTTCTTATGTGACACAGAGTGTTGGACTGGAGGGGCCACTGGCCTGATCCAACAGGGCTTCTCTTATGTTCTTATTGTGACACAGAGTGTTGGACTGGATGGGCCACTGGCCTGATCCAACATGGCTTCTCTTATGTTCTTATGTGACTCAGAGTGTTGGACTGGAGGGGCCACTGGCCTGATCCAACATGGCTTCTCTTATGTTCTTATGTGACTCAGAGTGTTGGACTGGAGGGGCCACTGGCCTGATCCAAGAGGGCTTCTCTTATGTTCTTATGTGACACAGAGTGTTGGACTGGAGGGGCCATTGGCCTGATCCAACATGGCTTCTCTTATGTTCTTATGTGACACAGAGTGTTGGACTGGATGGGCCATTGGCCTGATCCAACAGGGCTTCTCTTATGTTCTTATGTGACACAGAGTGTTGGACTGGAGGGGCCACTGGCCTGATCCAACAGGGCTTCTCTTATGTTCTTATTGTGACACAGAGTGTTGGACTGGATGGGCCACTGGCCTGATCCAACATGGCTTCTCTTATGTTCTTATGTGACTCAGAGTGTTGGACTGGAGGGGCCACTGGCCTGATCCAACATGGCTTCTCTTATGTTCTTATGTGACTCAGAGTGTTGGACTGGAGGGGCCACTGGCCTGATCCAAGAGGGCTTCTCTTATGTTCTTATGTGACACAGAGTGTTGGACTGGAGGGGCCATTGGCCTGATCCAACATGGCTTCTCTTATGTTCTTATGTGACACAGAGTGTTGGACTGGATGGGCCATTGGCCTGATCCAACAGGGCTTCTCTTATGTTCTTATGTGACACAGAGTGTTGGACTGGAGGGGCCACTGGCCTGATCCAACATGGTTTCTCTTATGTTCATTGAGAGCCAGTTTGGTGTAGTGGTCACCCCTGTGTCCGAGTGTCTCATAGCGGGTTAGATTGGAACCAGTGTACCTTTCACCCATCTGCAGAATGTACAAACTGGAATGGTTCAGGAAGGCAGTTTTAGAAAGGGAATGGAGTTTTAGATTTTAATGTCCACATTTTTTTTCAGTTTATTACACAATTAATTAAATTGGGGGGGGGGCGGAGTTAGGCTGTGTTTGTTGATAAAAGCTTACCTCACTAGCTGTTTTTCCGTCCTTTACTGCTGGCATCTTCAGTAATCAAGGGGGTGTCGTACTGAAGATGCCAACAGTAAAGAAGAGAAGAAGGGACAATATTGGATTTATACCCCACCCTTAGAATCATAGAGTTGGAAGGGACCTCCAAGGTCATCTAGTCCAACCCCCTGCACAATGCAGGAAATCCACAAATACCTACCCCAAATTCACTACCTGAAGGAGTCTCAAAGCAGCTCACAATCTCCTTTCCCTTCCCCTCCCCACAACAGAAACCCTGTGACGTAGGTGTGACTGAGAGAGCTCTGACAGAAACTGCTCTTGAGCAGAACAGCTGTGAGAGAACTTGTGGCTGGCCCGAGATCACATCAGCAGGTGCATGTAGAGGAGTGTGGAATCAAACCTGCTTCTCTCGGGTAGGAGTCTGCAGACTTAACCACTACACCTAAGTGGCACTACACCAAAGGATGGCAAAACGTCTAGTGAGGTATGTGTATAGCAACAAACACAGCCTAAAAGCCCCTCGGCCCCCCAAAAAATTAATTGAAGGTTGTTATGATGCCAACTGTGAAAGCTTCAAGCTAAAATTTATCACACTTTATTTCGTGTATTACACCAAGGGTTGGTCCGTCCGTCCGTCCGTCCGTCCGCCCGTCTGTCTGTCTGTCTATCTATCTATCTATCTATCTATCTATCTATCTATCTATCTATCTATCTATCTATCTATCTATCTATCTATCTATCTATCTATCTGTCTGTCTGTCTGTCTGTCTGTCTGTCTGTCTGTCAGTCAGTCAGTCAGTCAGTTTATTGCGGCTCTAGGCCAATCAACAACAACAACACAACTCATCAATAACAGTACAACACAACACCAAGCTAAAATATAACATAACAATATCTATCTATCTATCTATCTATCTATCTATCTATCTATCTATCTATCTATCTATCTATCTATCTATCTATCTATCTATCTATCTATCTATCTATCTATCTATCTTTGTTCATTGAGTGGAGGGCGGAATATAAATCCAATGTCGTCGTCTTCTTCTTCTTCTTCTTCTTCTTCTTCTTCTTCTTCTTCTTCTTCTTCTTCTTCTTCTTCTTCTTCTTCTTCTTCTTCTTCTTCTCTGTCTGTCTTTCTGTCTGTCTGTCAAGCCAGTTTGGTGTAATGGTTAAGTGTGTGAACTCTTATCTGGAAGAACTGGGTTTGATTCCCCACTCGTCCACTTGCAGCTGCTGGAATGGTCTTCGATCAGCCATAGCTCTTGTAGGAGTTGTCCTTAAAAGGGCAGCTGCCGTGAGAACCCTCTCAGCCCCACCCACCTCACAGGGTGTCTGTTGCGGGGGAGAAGATAAAGGAGATTGTCAGCCACTCTGAGACTCTGATTCAAAGAGAAGGGCGGGGTATAAATCTGCAGTCTTCTTCTCTCTCTCTCTCTCTCTCTCTCTCTCTCTCTCTCTCTCTCAATTGTCTGTCTGTCTGTCTGTCTGTCTGTCTGTCTATCTATCTATCATCATCTATCACATAATACGTTAGCTCTTCTGGACAAGATTTGGCTTGGTTCAGTAGGTCTTTTAAAAGACAAAAGGTAGATTATGCAGACGTTTCCCTCCCCCAGCCCAAATGATGAGAATCCTGGAGTCCAATTGCACCTTAGAGGTCAACAATACTTTTTTTTTGGGGGGGGGGAGGGACAAGCTATTGAGACTCTGAACTCTCTCCATCAGACACCTGAGCTCTGAGTCTCAAAAGCTCATGCTCCCAAAATCTTCTCGGTCTCTAAGATCCTGGATTCGAATCTAGCTGTCCTCCCACAGAGCAACACGACTACTCTTTGAAATGATGAAAATCCTGCTTTTCTCCACCTGGAGCTCAGTGGCAGCTGTGAAGTCTGGCCGGAGGACCTCGTTTACAGGAGAAAGTCTGGCTCCAGTGCCTGTCCCAGGGCGGCCTGAAGTCACCGTGGCGGCAGGGAAAACCTTGGCTCTTGTGCCAGGCCCTGAGACCCATCCCAGCTGCTTGCTGTTTTGCAAAGAATGCTGAGCTTCTGCTGGTCAAAGATAAGCTCAAGAATTCGCGGGGCCTGTTCCAAATATCCTGCCCGCTTCCGCCCGCTTCCTCGCTGCCGTTTTTCATTTTTGTCTCGTTTCCGCTGCATCACGCTGGGGACGGCTTCCTGTTTTCTAACCTAGAGATCCCAGAGTAGGCGAAGCAGAAGACCCTCAGGAGAAAGGAGGATGGGTTGGGGGGGCTAGTGCGTGTGTGTGTGTGTGTGGTGGGGTGTTGAAAAGCTGGGGCTGGAAAGAAGAAGTGAATTCTGGGAGGAAAACACCTCCTTCACTCAAAGGGTGATTAACATGTGGATTTCACTGCCACAGGAGGTGGTGGCGGCTACAAGCACAGCCAGCTTCAAGAGGGGATTGGATAAAAATATGGAGCAGAGGTCCATCAACGGCTATTAGCCATAGTATGTATGTATGTGTATATATATATTGGCCATTGTGTGACACAGAGTGTTGGACTGGATGGGCCATTGGCCTGACCCAACATGGCTTCTTTTATGTTCTTATGTCTGGGGGCAGTGATGCTCTGTAGTCTTGGTGCTGTGGGGGAGGAAACAGTGGGAGGGCTTCTAGTGTCCTGGCCCCACTGGCGGACCTCCTGATGGCACCTGGGGTTTTTTTGGCCACTTTGTGACACAGAGTGTTGGACTGGATAGGCCATTGGCCTGACCCAACATGGCTTCTTTTATGTTCTTATGTCTGGGGGCAGTGATGCTCTGTAGTCTTGGTGCGGGGGGGGGGGCAACAGTGGGAGGGCTTCTGTTGTCCTGGCCCCACTGACGGACCTCCTGATGGCACCTGGGTTTTTTGGCCACTGTGTGACAGAGTGTTGACTGGATGGGCCATTGGCCTGATCCAGCATGGCTTCTCTTATGTTCTTATATTAAGGATTTATTCATTTTTTTTGCACTATTAATAGGATACATTGAAGAGGAAGAAGATATTGGATTTATATCTCACCCTCCGCTCCGAATCTCAGAGCGGCTCACAATCTCCTTTATCTTTCTCCCCCATAACAGACACCATGTGGGGTAGGTGGGGCTGAGAGAGCTCACAAGATGAGGAAATGGCAGCCAAGAGTGTGACGCGGGCCTTGGAGAACAAAGCTGAAGGCCTGTTGGGTGGGAATCATACATTCCAAGATGGCAGCTCTCCTGAAGAGATTTGCTTGGGCGGGAAAAAATGAGAGCATCAGTTAAAGGGAAGAAGAGATCCAGGAAGAGCGGACTCCATTTCCACACTGCACTTTCCAGGTCACATAGACATTCAATTCATTTTTAAAAATGTATGCTTGGCTAAATTCCACTGCGGTTATTGTGTTCGAAACAGCACGTTTTTATCCCATCCTACCTCAGAGAAGAAGAAGATAATGATGATATTGGATTTATACCCTTCCCTTCGCTCTGAAACTCAAAGTCTCAGAGCGGCTCACAATCTCCTTTACCTTCCTTCCCCACAACAGACACCCTGTGAGGGAGGTGGGGCTGAGAGAGAGCTCTGACAGAAGCTGCCCTTTCAAGGACAACTCCTACGAGAGCTATGGCTAACCCAAGGCCGTTCCAGCAGTTGCGAGTGGAGGAGTGGGGAATCAAACCCGGTTCTCCCAGACAGGAGTCCACACACTTAACCACTGCACCAAAAGGAAAGAGTAGCACTGTAGCGACTAACAAAATTTGTGGCACGCCATGAGCTTTTGTGAGTCGCTGCTCACTTCTTCAGAAACTTCGTTGATCTGTTGCTGCAAACTTCACATCTGAAGAAGCAAGCAGTGACTAGGGTTGCCGAGTCCAATTCAAGATATATCCGGGGGGGGGGGCTTTGGGGGTGGAGCTAGGGGACTTTGGAGGTGGGGCCAGGAGACACTGGGGTGGAGCCAAGAGCAAGGGTGTGACAAGCAGAACTGAACTCCGAAGGGAGTCCCGGTCATCACATTTCAAGAGACTGCACACCTTTTTAATTGCCTTCCCTCCACTGGAAATAATGAAGGATTGGAAATAATGAAGGATCTTTTTGAAACCTGGAGGGTGTTTTTGAGGAGAGGGACCAGATGCTATGCTGCAAATACGGTGCCTCTACCTCAAAGAACAGCCCCTCCCAGGAGCTTCCAGGAAAACTCTATGGCTCCACCCCCAAAGTTCCCAGATAGTTCTTGAATTAAACTTGGCAACCCTAGATGTAGCCAGTCCTCCTGGAGCTTACAGTAGAACCTGCACTAAGAAGAAGAAGAAGATATTGAATTTATATCCCGCCCTCCACTCCGAAGAGTCTCAGAGCGGCTCACAATCTCCTTTACCTTCCCCCCCCCACAACAGACACCCTGTGAGGTAGATGAAGATATTGGATTTATATCCCGCCCTCCACTCCGAAGAGTCTCAGAGCGGCTCACAATCTCCTTTACCTCCCCCCCACAACAGACACCCTGTGAGGTAGATGAAGATATTGGATTTATATCCCGCCCTCCACTCCGAAGAGTCTCAGAGCGGCTCACATTCTCCTTTCCCTTCCTCCCCCACAACAGACACCCTGTGAGGGGGGTGGGGCTGAGAGAGCTCTGACAGAAGCAGCCCTTTCAAGGACAACCTCTGCCAGAGCTGTGGCTGACCCAAGGCCGTTCCAGCAGGTGCAAGTGGAGGAGTGGGGAATCAAACCCGGTTCTCCCAGATAAGAGTCCGCACACTTCACCACTACACCAAACTGGCTCTGCGTGCAAGCTCTTGGAGGATTGGCTACATCGGGGGTGGGGTGGGGCCTAATATGCAAAGGAGCTCCTGCTACAAAATGAGCCCTGCTTTTGAGGAAGATCAAGATCTGTCACTACCTTAGTCCGTCTGTAGCAGCAGAAAATAGCAGGAGCACCTTCAAGGCGAACGACATTTGTGACAGGGAGGAGCTTTCCTGCTATGGTTGCCAATCCCCAGGTGGGGGCAGGGGATTCCCCGGTTTGGAGGCCCTCCTCCCGCTTCAAAGTCATCAGAAAGTGAGGGAGGGGGGATGTCTGCTGGACACTTCATTATTCCCTATGGAGACCAGTTCCCATAGGGCATAATGGAGAATTGATCAGCAGGTATCTGGGGTTCTGGGGGGGGGGGGAGCTGGTTTTTGAGGAAGAGGCACCACATTTGCAGCATAGCATCCGATGCCTCTCCTCAAAAGACCCTCCAAGTTTCAAAAAGATTGGACCGGGGGGCCCAATTTTATGAGTCCCCAAAGAAGGTTCCCCTATCTGTCATTATCTCCCAATGGAGGGAAGACCTTTAAAAGGAGTGCGGTCCCTTTAAATGTGATGGCCAGCATTCCCTTCGGAGTTCCACTGTGCTTGTCACGCCCTTGCTCCTTCCTCCATCCCCAAAGTCTCCTGGCTCTGCCACCAAGGTCCCCAGAAATTTCTTGCGTCGGACTTGGTAACCCTATACACAGCTGCGGTTACCCTTTGCTTTCAGTCTTTGCAAGCTTACAATAGGGTTGCCAATCCCCAGGTGGGGGCAGGGGTTCCCCCCATTTGGAGGCTCTCCCCCCCGCTTCAGGGTCGTCAGAAAGCGGGGGGAGGGGAGGGAAATGTCTTCTGGAAACATTCCCTAGGGAGATTTATTCCCATAGAAAATCATGGAGAATCGATCTGCGGGTATCTGGGGCGCTGGAAGGGCTGTTATTTGGGGTAGAGGCACCAAATTCTCAGTATAGCATCTAGTGCCTGTCCCCAAAATAACCCCCAAGTTTCAAAAAGATTGGACCAGGGGGTCCAATTCTATGAGCCCCAAAAGAGGGTGCCCCTATCCTTCATTATTTCCTATGGAAGGAAGGAATTGAAAAGGTGTGTTGCCTCTTTAAATGTGAGGGCCAGAACTCCCTTTGGAGTTCAATTATACTTGTCACAGCCTTGATCTTGGCTCCACCCCCAAAGTCTCCTGGCTCCATCCCCAAAGCCTCCTGGCTCCACCCCCAAAGTCCTCAGATATTTCTTGAATTGGCCTTGGCAACCGTAGCTTACAATCGGGGCATGTCTTGTAGACAAAGCCCAGCAGGAACTCCTTTGCAGATCAGGCCACACCCCCTGACATCACCATTGTTTTGCACAGGGCTGTTTGGGTAGAAAAAGCCCAGCAGGAGCTCATTTGTATATCAAGCCGCACCCCCTGACACCAAGCCAGCCGGAACTGCGTCCCTGTGGGTTCCTGCTCAAAAAAAGCCCTTCTTGCGATGCTTGGGGATCTGTTGTTGGGGAGGAAGCTGTGGAGCAGCCCTAGGCCTGGTTTTGGCTCCGACAGTGCCATAAACCCTTTCGCTCCTTCTCGACCAACCCTTTCCTGGCTCCCTCCAGCGTCCAGTTCGATGGCCTCATTTCCATGGTTGTTAATGCAGTCGTTTCCTGTTTCCTGTCTGGCCAACAATGATTTCCATGCAAAAGTAACAGGGTAAAAAAAAATCCCAGTCTCGGGCAGGCTTCTTGACCAGGCTCACAAACGCTGTTGTCCTAAGTCGGTCTGTTAGTCAGGGATGCCAACTGTGGGTTGGGAAATGCCTGGGGATTGGGGGGAAGCGGGTGACAGGGGCGGATTAACAATTAGGCCAAGTAGCCACTTGCCTACGGGCCCCCATGCCTTTAGGGTCCCCGGGCTGGCTTCCCCCCCCCCTGCTTGCAGCCCTCCCAGCCTGCACGTTCAGCCAGCAACTGAGCCGCTCTTTACTCGACTTGCCTTGTGTGGACGCCGCTGGTGTCGCCAAGTTTGCCTATCTCTGCCTCTCCACCGCAGCTTTGTCAAAGGGCCAGTTTGGTGTAGTGGTGAAGTGTGCGGACTCTTATCTGGGAGAACCAGGTTTGATTCCCCACTCCTCCACTTGCAGCTGCTGGAACGGCCTTGGGTCAGCCATAGCTCTGGCAGGGGTTGTCCTTGAAAGGGCAGCTTCTGGGAGAGCTCTCTCCGCCCCACCCACATTTACCGGCAGTGTTCCCTCTAAGCTGAGTTAGCTCACGGGTTTTCTTAGCCTCCAGCAAACACATTTTTGCCTTCGCTCGGGAAGGATGACCCCAGAACACACAACTTTAATGCCAGTAGCTCACAAAGTAGAATTTCTGCAGCTTAGAGGGAACATTGCACACAGGGTGTTAAAAGATGGCAAAATGTCTAGTGAGGTATGTTTATATCAACAAACACAGCGTGAAGCCCCCCACCCCCCCCAAAAAAAAATTAATTGAAGGATGTTATGATGCCGACTGTGAAAGCTTCAAGCTAACGTTTATCACACTGTTTATTTCATATATTACACCAAGGGTCTGTCTGTCTGTCTGTCTATCCATCCATCCATCCATCCATCCATCCATCCATCCATCCATCCATCCATCCATCCATCCATCATCCGTCTGTCGAGCCAGTTTGGTGTAGTGGTTAAGTGTGCGGACTCTTATCTGGGAGAACCGGGTTTGATTCCCCACTCCTTCACATGCACCTGCTGGAATGGCCTTGGGTCAGCCACAGCTCTGGCAGAGGTCGTCCTTGAAAGGGCAGCTGCTGTGAGAGCCCTCTCCAGCCCCACCCACCTCACCGGGTGTCTCTTGTGGGGGAGGAAGGGAAAGGAGATTGTGAGCCGCTCTGAGTTTCTGATTCAGAGTAAAGGGCGGGGTATAAATCTGTAGTCTTCTTCTTTTGAGAAGGTGCTTGCAGGTTGCAGTGGGGGCCATGGATGGCAGGACAGGGGCTCTGAGATAATTTGCAAGCCCCCCCCCAAAGATTTTGACTGCCTAGGGGCCTCAATAGGGTTTAATCCGGCACCGGGAGTTGGAGCCAGGGGAGGGGAGGGATCTCAGTGGGGTATAATGTCAGAGAGTGCACCCCCTTCCCCCGCCAAAGCAGCCATTTTCTCCAAGGGAGCTGATCTCAGTCATATGAACATATGAAGCTGCCTTCTACTGAATCAGACCCAAGTCAGTATTGCCTTCTCAGACTGGCAGCGGCTCTCCAGGGTCTCAAGCTGAGGTTTTTCATATCTATTTGCCTGGACCCTTTTTAGTTGGAGATGGCGGGGATTGGACCTGGGACCTTCTGCTTCCCAAGCAGATGCTCTACCACTGAGCCACCATCCCTCCCCTGCTCTCCAGGGTCTCAAGCTGAGGTTTTTCACACCTCTTTGCCTGGACCCTTTTTTGGAGATGCCAGGGATTGAACCTGGGACCTTCTGCTTCCCAAGCAGATGCTCTACCACTGAGCCACCGTCCCTTCCCAGTCGTCAGCAATAAGAGCAGTAGTGCACAGTGGAATCCTGTGTACAGTTCTGGTCACCGTATCTCAAAACGGACATTGCAGAACTGGGAAATGTACAGAGGGGGGCAACCGAGATGACGAGGGGGTTGTACAACCTTCCCTCTGATGAAAGGCTGAAACGTCTGGCGTAAGGTTGCCAAGTCCAATTAAAGAAATATCTGGGGACTTTGGGGGTGGAGCCAGGAGACTTTGGGGGTGAAACCAAAATCAAGGCTGTGACAAGCATCACTGAACTCCAAAGGGAATTCTGGCCATCACATTTAAAGGGACGGCACACCTTTTCAATGCCATCCTTCCATAGGAAATAATGGAGGATAGGGGCACCTTCTTTTGGGGCTCATAGAATTGGACCCCCTGGTCCAATCTTTTTGAAACTTGGCGGTTATTTTGGGGACAGGCACTAGATGCTATACTGAAACTTTGGTGCCTCTACCCCAAAAAACAGCCCCCCCCAGAGCCCCTGATACCCCCGGATCAATTCTCCATGATTTTCTATGGGAATAAATCTCCAGCAGTTTCCAGCAGACATTTCCCTCCCCTCCCCTCCCCCCCGCTTTCTGACGACCCTGAAGTGGGGGGGGGAGGGCCTCCAAACCGGGAGATCCCCTGCCCCCACCTGGGGATTAGCAACCCTAGTCTGGAGTAGGGTTGCCAAGTCCCCTGCAGGCTCCAGCAGGAAATTTGCTTCATGCTGGTGACATCCTGCACCGGCTGCTCTAGGCATTTCCAGGAAAACTCTATGGTTTTCCCGGACTCTCTAGCGATTTGGGAAGGAAAACTCTGGCACGATAGGTACCATAGAGTTTTGCCCCTCCCAAATCGCTAGAGCGTCAGGGAAAACCATAGAGTTTTCCCGGAAACGCCTAGAGCGGCTGGCGCACAATGTTGCCGGTGCGATGACGTCACGTTCAGGTGATGTCATTGCGCCGGCAACGTCGGGGGAGGTTCCCCCCACCAGCCCAATGTGGGCAGATGGGCTGAGAACCTCCAGGGTGGGAGAACCCCCACCTGAGCTTACAATAGGCCCTGTATGAAGAGCCCTGTAAGCTCCAGGAGGATTGGCTACATCAGGGGTATGTGGCCTAATATGCAAAGGAGTTCCTGCTACAAAAAAAGCCCTGGTGTCGTTGTAGGTTGGAAGCGTTGTAGGTTGGAAGCAACACATCAGATCCCTTGGTCCACCAAGGGTGGCATTGTCTACCCACACTAGCAGCAGCTCTCCGGGGTTTCATGCAGAGGTCCTTCATCTCACCTCCTGCCTGGTTCTTTTTAACTGAAGATGCCGGGGATTGAACCTGGGACCTTTTGCATGCTGAGCAGGTGCTGAGCCACTGAGCCGCATCCCCTGCCCTGGTATCCAGGCAGGTTTGCAATCCAGCTCCTCTTGTTTAGAAATTAAATACTCCCTGACAATAGGGGGAAAGGGGGGGAAGAGGTGTTGGTAGCCGCGATGATGAAACAGATGTTTGTGCAGAGGTGGAGGGATGGGGCTCGCCAGCTCTTTTCAGCGCCTCTCCCCCCCACCTCCCGCCTCCCAAGATTCCATGATGGAGTGTGAGTGTTTATCCCCGGCTATTCTCATCGGTTTCGGGCCGGGCGGAGGTGTTCAAAGCAGGAAAGGAAGCCGGGGTAGCAACTGAAACAACAGGCGAAAGAAAACAAAAGGCTTTTTTGAAAAAAGAAACAAGAAAGAGTTCTCCGTTCATAAATCAAATGAACCGCAGGTGATCCCCGAAGCGGGCCAAAGTCTGGGAAAAGGCAAACTTTTCGACAACAGCCCAGAAGCGGCTGGGATTCAGTGCCTGCATGAAAGCCCAATGCGAGATCCTGAATGACTCTTCTTGCTATAGGGAAGAAGAAGAAGACGACTCTGAATCTCAGAGTGGCTCACAATCTCCTTTCCCTTCCTCCCCCACAACAAACACCCTGTGAGGTGGGTGGGGCTGAGAGAGCACTCCCAGAAGTTGCCTTTTCAAGGACAACTCCTGCCAGAGCTATGGCTGACCCAAGGCCATTCCAGCAGGTGCAAGTGGAGGAGTGGGGAATCAAACCCGGTTCTCCCAGATAAGAGATCTGCACATTGAACCACTACACCAAACTGGCTCTCGCAAGCGAACGGTGGGGAGAGAAAAGGACATGGAGGCAGCGATGTCCGAGATAGATCAAGGTGGACAACCTTGTGAGTTTGAAGCGATAGAACAAATTTAGAGTGCAGGGGCATCTTTAAGACCAGCAAAGTTTTATTCGAGTTGTGAGCTTTCAGGTGCAAGTACATTTCATCGGACAATGAAACTGAATGTCCAAGATCAGGACATTTTTTTGTAGCAGGAACTCCTTTGCATATTACGCCACACCCCTCTTATGGAGCCAATCCTCCAAGAGCTCACAGGGTTCTTCTTACAGGGGCTCCTGTAAGCTCCAGGAGGATTGGCTAAATCAGGGGGTGTGTGGCCTGGTATGCAAAGGAGTTCCTGCTACATAAAAAGCCCTGCTCGCTGCCCCAAGCTGCCCACTTGTATCCTGTCGCCGAGTCGACATCTTCAATGAATGATCTACCTCAACTCCAAGATCCATACTTGGAGTTCATATTTGGATGGGAGACCACCAAGGCAAAAAAGGCCAATGCAATTTTGGGCTGTATCCACAGAAGTATGGTGTCCAGATCAGGTGATGTGATGCTATTGCTTTACTCTGCTCTAGTAAGACCTCACCTGGAGTCTTGTGTTCAGTTTTGGGCACCACATTTTAAGAAGGATCTAGACAAGCTGGAACGGGTCCAGAGGAGGGCGACGAAGGTGGTGAGGGGTCTGGAGACCAAGTCCTATGAGGAAAGGTTGAAGGAGCTGGGGATGTTTAGCCTGGAGAGGAGGTGGCTGAGAGGTGATAGGATCACCATCTTCAAGTACTTGAAGGGCTGTCATCTATTCTAGAGGACGGTGTGGAATTGTTTTCTGTGGCCCCAGAAGGTAGGACCAGAACCAATGGGTTGAAATGAAATCAAAAGAGTTTCTGGCTCAACATTAGGAAGAACTTCCTGACCGTTAGAGCTATTCCTCAGTGGAACAGGCTTCCTCGGGAGGTGGTGGGCTCTCCTTCCTTGGAAGTTTTTAAACAGAGGCTAGATGGCCATCTGACAGCAATGTGGATCCTGTGAATTTAGGGAGAGGTGTTTGTGAGTTTTCTGCATTGTGCAGGGGGTTGGACTAGATGACTCTAGAGGTCCCTTCCAACTCTATGATTCTAAGGAAGTCAGGGTTGAAGCAGGCAATGGCAAACCACCTCTGAACGTCTCTTGCCTTGACAACCTCTGTGAAGTCACCATATTTCAGCTGTGACTTGATGGTGCTTCACAACCACACACACTTCTCTCAGGCCGTCATGCAACAAATGCAGCTTTCACCGGCATGGATGCCTTGCTTGTTGGATTTCTGCCCGTCACTTTGGAGAAAGCGAGCTCCATCTCACGGCCGCTTGTGCTGGAATAAATGCTGTTTGCCGTAAAGGTGCCACTGGACTTTGGTTTGGCTTTACTCGGGAGCCAGTTTGGTGTAGTGGTTAAGTGTGTGGACCGATGTTCCCTCTAAGCTGCAGAGTCTTGTGAGCAAAAATTCACCTTTGTGAGCTACTGGCATTAAAGTTGGGAGCTACTGGCATTGAAGTTGGGAGCGACTGCATCAATTAAATGTGCTCTGGGCCGTCCTTCCTGAGCTAAGACAAAAAGGTGTGAGCTGGAGGCTAAAAATCTGTGACCTACCTCACGATAACTCAGCTTCGAGGGAACACTGCTGTGGACTCTTATCTGGGAGAACCGGGGTTGATTCCCCACTCCTCCACTTGCAGCTGCTGGAATGGCCTTGGGTCAGCCATAGCTCTCACAGAGGTTGTCCTTGGAAAAAGGGCAGCTTCTGTGAGAGCTCTCTCAGCCCCACCCACCTCACAAGGTGTCTGTTGTGGGGGAGGAAGGGAAAGGAGATTGTGAGAGTCAAAGAGAAGGGCGGGGTATAAATCTACAGTCTTCTTCTTCTTCGTCTTCTTCTTTAGACTCACATGTCTACCCCTCCGCACCACCAGGCCCCTGATGGAAAGCAGATAGACAGCTCATAGACAACTTACCAAAAGGAGTATCACTTCCCGACGTGGACGGCCCAGGCAAAACCAATCTCATCAGATTTTGGAAGCTAATTAGGACCAACCCTGGTGTAATGTACTGGGAGACGAGACGTGGTGAAGACTTCAGGCTTTATTTGCTAGTACATTACGGAACTGGGGAACACGCGGCCGGGTCCGCCAATATATACAAACACCCCGGAACAACCCCCCCGCTGGCCAGCCCAATCCTGGCCAGTTAAACTTCCCGCGCTTGACATTGATTGGCCGTGACTTTCCCCGCGCTGTGCCTGGTCGCCCGAGGACGCGCGGCGCGTGTGTAGAGTCCGATACTCTACACTCCTCCCCCCCTAGTTCAGACCACATAGTCCCGGAGGTATGCTGGTGCTCTCCGTTCCCGTGTCAATCTCCTCGGGGTCGCTCGTGGAGCTGGGTCTGGTTCTGGTGTGGGCGATGCTGCTCTTGGTTGTGGGACGCTGGGGTCTGCTTCTGGCTCCGGCTCTGATTCGGTGTCTCTGGGGGCATCATAAGTAGGTAGTTCCTGTATTGGCGGGGCCCCCTCCGGCGCTTCTGTTGCTAGCTGTTCCCTATTCCCTGCCTCCTCCATTACTTCGGGTAGGGTGCGGCGGCGCAGCTGATCTATGTGCCGTCTTAGTACCTGGCCCCCCTCGGTGGTCACCTCGTATGACCTGGAACCTGTCACCCTAAGGACTCTCCCCGCGACCCAATCGGGGCCGCTTGCGAAGTTCTTCGCGTATACAGGGTCACCCGGAAAGAACCCCCGCACTGCCTCCCGGACCTCTGGGGACCCGCGGACCTCGGGGGCCCGGTCTGGGTGCAGCCTGTCTAGACGGGTTGTCAGTTTCCTCCCCATGAGCAGTTCCGCGGGGCTGGATCCCGTTATAGGGTTTGGGGTGATCCTGTTGTGGAACAGGAAGGCTGAGAGGCGGTGGTCCCAATCCCCATGTACTATTCTCCCCAGTGCTTCCTTGGTGGTCCGCACCATCCGCTCCGCCTGGCCGTTGGTTGCCGGATGGAATGGTGCGGACCTTATGTGTCGTATGAGGTACCTCTCCGTGAACTCCCGGAATTCCCGGGAGGTGAAGGCCGTTCCGTTATCCGTCACCAGGGTGTCTGGGATCCCGTGCGTGCATAGGACCTTCCTGAGTGCTCGGACGGCTGCCGCCGTGGAGGTTGAGGCTACCGGAATCACCTCTAACCATTTTGTGTAGGCATCCACAAGTATAAAAAAGATCTGGCCCTGATACGGGCCGGCAAAATCTAAGTGGAGGCGGGACCATGGCCGCCTGTTAGACTCCCACCTGTGGACCGGGGCTGACGGGGGATCGGGCCGGGATTCTTGGCAGGGTTGGCACCTCCTCACCCACCCCTCAATTTCCTCATCCATGCCCGGCCACCACACATAACTACGGGCCAGGGCTTTCATCCTCACGATGCCCGGGTGGGTCTCGTGGAGGTCTTCCAGTACCTGTTTGCGCAAGGGGGGGGGAACCACCACCCGGCTGCCCCAAAGCACGCACCCCTTGTGTGTCGATAGCTCGTCCTTCCTGGACGCGAACGGTCTGAACACTTCTTCCACTTTGCCTGCCGGCCACCCCCTCCCCACCCAGTCCCTGACCCGTGCCAGGATGCGGTCCCTCCCTGTCGCCCGGGCTACCTCTGCCGCGTGCAGTGGGCGCTCAGGGAGAGATTCAATGAGCATTACCCCGTGTGCGGGATCGGGTTCTGTTATGGGGAGCGGCAGGCGGCTGAGGGCATCGGCGTGTCCCATGGCTTTGCCCGGGCGGTGTACCAGTTCATACGTGTAGGAGTTCAGGAACTGGTTCCACCTCAGGACCCTCTGGGATAGGATTTGGGGGGTCTGACGGTCTGAAGCTAGGAGGCCCAGGAGCGGCTTGTGGTCAGTGGCGATGGTGAAACGCCTACCGTAGAGGTAGTCGTTGAACTTGTGCACCCCCGCCACGATCGCCAGGGCCTCCTTATCGATTTGAGCGTAGTTCCGCTCCGCTGGGGATAGGGTCCGTGAATAGTATGCTACTGGCACTTCCCTCCCGTCCGGGAGTTGGTGCCCCAAGACCGCTCCCACCCCGTAGGGGGAGGCGTCGCAAGCCAGGATCAGTGGCAGGGTTTCATCATAGTGGTGCAAAACCGCGTTCGAGACCAATAGGTCCTTGACTGCCTGGAACGCCGCGGCTTGGCGCTTCCCCCAGACCCACGGGGCTTGTTTATCAAGCAAACGGTGTAACGGTTCCGCCACGGCGGCCTTGTGGGGCAGGAACGAGTGATAAAAATTCAGCAAACCCAAAAAACTTTGTAGCTCCGCTTTGCTTTTGGGAGCGGGGGCCTGCACAATGGCCCTAGTCTTGTCCTTAGTCGGGTGAATTCCAGCCGCGTCCACGGCGAATCCCAGGAACTCCACCCGCGGGACCCCCAACAGACATTTTTCCTTCTTCACTTTCAACCCCGCCGCTTGGAACCTCCGGAGGACCTCTCGCAGGCGGCCTTTGAACTCTTCTTCGTTCGGGGCGGCGATTAAAACATCATCGAAGAAGGGTTGCACTCCGGGAATTCCTTTAAGGAGAGAGTCCATTATGCTTTGGAAAATTCCCGGAGCCACGCTCACCCCGAACTGCAATCGTTTAACTCTAAACGCCCCCCTGTGGGTCACGATCGTCTGCGGCTCTGCTGTCTTAGCGTCGACTGGCAGTTGCTGGTATGCCTGTGCTAAGTCCAGCTTGCCAAAAACCCGTGCCCCTGCGAGTGTCGATAGTACATGGCTGACTACGGGGACTGGATACGGGTTATCCTGGAGCGCTTTGTTGATCGTGCACTTGTAGTCAGCGCAGATCCTTACGTCCCCGTTCGGTTTCACTGGCGTTACAATGGGGGTCTCCCAAGCCGCATAAGTTACAGGCTCCAAGACGCCCTGGGCCGTGAGGCGATCCAGTTCTGCCTCAATTTTCGGCTTTAGGGCAAACGGGACGCGCCTCGCTTTGAGCCGTATGGGCCGGACCATGGGGTCAATCGGTAGGGTGATGGGCGGCCCCTTGTAGCTCCCCAGGGACCCATCGAAAACCTCGGGGAACTCCTGGCAGACCCCTTCGAAGTTGCTGGCCTGCACGTGCTCCACCCCTACCAGCTTGATCCCCAGTGGTTGGAACCAAGCTAACCCCAGAAGGGTGGTCAGTTGGCGCTTGACCACCAGTATGTCTAGGGGCCCCTTAAAGCTTCCCCTCTCCACATGCACCTGGGCCCACCCCACGACGTGAACCGGGTTTTTCTGGAAGTCCCTCAGTACGAAATCCGCTGGCCTCGTTTGGAGGCGGCGGCGGGGGCATAGTCTCGTAAGGGTCTCCTCTGAAATTATGGAGATCGAGGAACCCGAGTCTACTTCCATGACGCAGGGGGCGCCCTCGATCCGGACAGACATTTTGACCTTGTCCGGGGCTGCGAGGGGCAAGTTCAGTACCTGCAAGCTGGTGGATGCCGTCGTGTGGGTGTCCATGGAATCGTGATGCGCTGACGGTGGTCGACGGCTGCTCTTGGCCCGGCAAGCCCGGGCGATGTGGCCCATCTTCCCACAGCTTCTGCAGTCCAGGTTTCGGTACGGGCAGTCCCTCCTTTCGTGGGGGTCGCCGCAGCTGGCGCACTTGGAGCTGGGGTTGGTGGGGGCCCTCTCCGTCGCTCGTTGTCTCGCGGGGACCCGAGTTTCTGTCCTCTGTGGCCGTCGGAGCTGGAACGCTTCTTCCTCTGCTCGGTCCTCTGGTCCCATTTCTTCTTGGTGTACTGCCTCTCCCCGCGGCTGGCCATACGCCTTGGTGGCCCTCTCGAACGCCGTCGCCTCGTTGAAGGCTTGTTGTAGGGTGAGCTCCTCCTTTGCGAAGAGCTTCTGCTGCAGTCGCTCGTCTCGGAGGCCCCAGACGAAACGGTCCCTCAGGGCTTCGTCCCTCTTGTCGAAACTGCAGTTCCCGGCGATCTGCCGAAGGGCCGCCAGGTAGACCGCCGCTGTCTCCCCCGACTTCTGGTCCCTCTTGTGGAAGAGGAATCGGCGGGCGACGATGGACGGTTGGGGCGAAAAGTGGCCCGTGAGGAGTCTCACGACCTCCCCGTAGGTCCTCTCAGTCAGCTTCGCCGGAGCGGAGAGACCCCGTGCGATCTCGAAGGTTTCTTCTCCACAGACGCTTAGCAGGACGTCTCTCTTCCTGTCGTCATCTTCGATCAGGTTCGCACGCAGGTAGCATTCGACCCTTTCTGTGTAGGTCTCCCATCTCTCGGGGTGCTCCGGGTTGAACTCCGCAAGATGGCCCGTCGTTACACTTGGGTTCGCCATGGCAGCGGCGGGCTGTGCGATCCTGCGGTCTCCGCCTTCCTCGTCTCCGGCCAGGTCTGGTTCCCCTCGGGCGGCCGGACCTAGCTCAATCCCACCTTCGTCGCCAGTGTAATGTACTGGGAGACGAGACGTGGTGAAGACTTCAGGCTTTATTTGCTAGTACATTACGGAACTGGGGAACACGCGGCCGGGTCCGCCAATATATACAAACACCCCGGAACAACCCCCCCGCTGGCCAGCCCAATCCTGGCCAGTTAAACTTCCCGCGCTTGACATTGATTGGCCGTGACTTTCCCCGCGCTGTGCCTGGTCGCCCGAGGACGCGCGGCGCGTGTGTAGAGTCCGATACTCTACACCTGGCAAATACTTGGAAGAGAGGCATTCTTGGAATACCAGGGCTGGGACGCCGAGGCAGGCCATAAACAAAGCCACCTCTCTGAAAAACGTCTTAGCTCCAGTAGGGGTCATCATGACATCCAGGGATACAAGTCCACACACAAAATAGGAGTATCTCTTATACAATTGGTTCTATGCAGGGTTACCAACTCTGGGTTGAGATATTCCTTGAGATTTGGGGGTAGAGTCTGAGGAGGGCAGGGTTTTGGGAGCGGTAGATATAATGCTCTAGTGTCCCCTCTCCAAAGCATCTGTTTTCTCCAGAGGAACTGATCTCTGTAGTCTGGAGATGAGCCGTAATTCCAGGGGACCCCCAGGTCCCACCTGGAGATTGGTAACCCTAGTTCTGTCACTGGGCAGTCCTTTTTAAAAAGGGCTCCGCCTTGCTGCAGAATTACCCCTGAGGCAACTGAGCACTGTAAGAACTGTACAACCAGGCTAGCAACACCAAAGCAGAAAAACGGTAGCAAAAACGGAGCATAAAACCACAACGCAGCAATTCCAAAGAGAATTGTTTATATAAACCTAGACAACTAACATCATAGAACTGCTGACACAAAGCCCAGAGAAGTCTATTAAAAGAACCAGAGGATAACAACACAAGCTAGTCTGATCAAACAAATAATTTGACTTGAAAGAAGGAAAGGGCGGATGCAGTTGCCACCAGATCCTGTGATAGTGTTTGGCCCATCCTTTGGTCTATCTGAATGCCATACTGGCCAATGTAGATGGGATCCTGTGGATCAGTTCCACTATTAGCAGAAATCTCTGGATCTACAGGATCCACCTGCAGTAGCTCCCACTGCTCAGACAATTTGTTTATTTATACCAAGGACTTTTTTTGGTAGAAAAAGCCCAGCGCGGACTCATCTGCATATTAGGCCACACCCCCTGACACCAGCATTATTTGGCACATTTTTTCTACAAAAAAGCCCAGTAGGAGCTCATTTGCGTATGAGGCCACACCCCCTGATGTCACCATTGTTTCACGTGGGGCTTTTTTGTTGAAAAAGCCCAGCAGGAACTCATTTGCATAGTAGGCCACCCCCCCGATGGCAGCAATTTTTTTGGCACAGGGCTTTTTTTGTAGAAAAAGCCCAGTAGGAACTCATTTGCATGTGTCACCATTGTTTCACGTGGGGCCTTTTTCTGGTAGAAAAAGCCCAGCAGGAACTCATTTGCATAGTAGGCCACACCCCCTGATGGCAGCATTATTTGGCACATTTTTTCTACAAAAAAGCCCAGTAGGAACTCATTTGCGTATAAGGCCACAGCCCCTGATGTCACCATTGTTTCACGTGGGGCTTTTTTGTCGAAAAAGCCCAGCAGGAACTCATTTGCATAGTAGCCCACACCCCTTGATGGCAGCATTATTTGGCACATTTTTTCTACAAAAAAGCCCAGTAGGAACTCATTTGCGTATAAGGCCACACCCCCTGATGTCACCATTGTTTCACGTGGGGCTTTTTTGTCGAAAAGCCCAGCAGGAACTCATTTGCATAGTAGGCCACACCCCCTGATGGCAGCATTTTTTGGCGCAGGGCTTTTTTGTAGAAAAAGCCCAGTAGGAATTCATTTGCATGTGTCACCATTGTTTCACGTGGGGCTTTTTTTTGGTAGAAAAAGCCCAGCAGGAACTCATTTGCATAGTAGGCCACACCCCCTGATGGCAGCATTTTTTGGCACAGGGCTTTTTTTGTAGAAAAAGCCCAGTAGGAACTCATTTGCATGTGTCACCATTGTTTCACGTGGGGTTTTTTTTTGGTAGAAAAAGCCCAGCAGGAACTCATTTGCATGGTAGCCACACCCCTTGATGGCAGCATTATTTGGCGCATTTTTCCTACAAAAAAGCCCAGTAGGAACTCATTTGCGTATGAGGCCACACCCCCTGATGTCACCATTGTTTCACGTCGGGCTTTTTTGTAGAAAAAGCCCAGCAGGAACTCATTTGCATAGTAGGCCACACCCCCTGATGGCAGCATTTTTTGGCGCAGGGCTTTTTTGTAGAAAAAGCCCAGTAGGAACTTATTTGCTTATGAGGCCACACCCCCTGATGTCACCATTGCTTCACGTGGGGCTTTTTTGTTGAAAAAGCCCAGCAGGAACTCATTTGCATGTGTCACCATTGTTTCACGTGGGGCTTTTTTTGTAGAAAACGCCCAGCAGGAACTCATTTGCATAGTAGGCCACACCCCCTGATGGCAGCATTTTTTGGCGCAGGGCTTTTTTGTAGAAAAAGCCCAGTAGGAACTTATTTGCTTATGAGGCCACACCCCCTGATGTCACCATTGTTTCTAATTTTCATTGCATTGCATTGCAATCACTATACCATTATATTGCACTAAAGAAGAAATACCTGGACTTCCTTGGCGGTTTTCCATCCATGCACTTGCCAGCAACGTTCCCTCTAAGCTCCACAGCGTTGTGAGGAAAAATTCTACTTCATGAGTGAAAAAAAAGCATTAAAGTTGTGAGTGAGTCGACGTTTGGCTATCACATAAAGTAGGTTTTTGAAAGAAGATTCCTTCCAGAACCTTGTAAAAATCCCAGAATATATTATTTTTGACTATAGTTAAGCTATATTTTAAGGATAATTTAAACATTACAAAAGAAAACAGAAGAAGAAAAAATTCGCTGCAAAAAAATTGTCCTGTACGGGAGTAGACCAGGCCTCTGGACAACAGGTCTACGAACCCTAGTCCATTATATTGGTAGACCTGGCTTCAGGCTCACTCTGTGCTGAGCCTTACAGGAGGAGGAGGAGGAGAAGAAGAGGAGGAGGAGGAGGAAGAGGAGGAGGAAGAGGAGAAGATTGGATTTATACTCTGCCCTTCACACAGAGTCTCCGAGCGGCTTACAATCTTCTTTCCCTTCCCCTCCCCACAACAGACACCCTGTGAGGTAGGTGGGGCTGAGAGAGCTCTTTTGAGAACCGGTCTTGAGAGGAACAGCTCTGAGAGAGTTATGACCGACCCGAGGTCATACTAGGGTTGCCAAGTCCAATTCAAGAAATATCTGGGGACTTTGGGGGTGGAGCCAGGAGACATTAGGGGTGGAGCCATGATCAAGGCTGTGACAAGCATCATTGAACTCCAAAGGGAGCTCTGGCCCTCACCTTTAAAGGGACGGCACACCTTTTCAATGCCTTTCTTCCATAGGAAATAATGAAGGAGAGGGGCACCTTCTTTTGGGGCTCATAGAACTGGACTCCCTGGTCCAATCGTTTTGAAACTTGAGGGACATTTTGGGGAGAGGCACTAGATGCTGTACTGAAAATTTGACGCCTCTACCTCAAAAAACAGCCTCACCTCCAAAGCCCCAGATACCCCCGGATCAAATCTCCATTATTTTCTATGGGAATAAATCTCCATAGGGAACAATAGAGTTCCCAGCAAACATTTCCCTCCCCTCCCCCCGCTGTCTGACGACCCTGAAGCGGGGGGAGGGCCTCCAAACCGGGGGATCCCCTGCCCCCACCTGGGGATTGGCAACCCTAGGTCATACCAGCAGGTGCATGCGAAGGAGTGGGAAATCAAACCCAGTTCTCCCAGACTGGAGTTCACGCATTGAGCCACTGTGCCAAACTGGCTCACTATTTAAGCCTAGACAACCAAATTCATAAAACTGCTGACACAAAGCCCAGAAAAGCCTATTAAAAGAACCAGAGGATAATAAAACAAGTTGTCTGATCAAACAAATAATTTGACTTAAAAAAAAGGAAGGGCGGATGCATTTGCCAGAAAGCAGTTGGGGGAAAGGGAAATTCTTGCCATCCACTTTGGATTTATTTATTTTTTTAAAGTGAAATAGACAAGTTTACAGGCATGCTTGTCAGGAATGCTGTAGGATGATCTTGCATTGAGCAGGGGGTTGGACTAGATGGCTTGTAGGGCCCCTTTCGACTGTGATTCTAGGATTCTAGGAGAGCCAGTTTGGTGTAGTGGTTAAGTGTGCGGACTCTTATCTGGGAGAACCGGGTTTGATTCCCCACTCCTCCACTTGCACCTGCTAGCATGGCCTTGGGTCAGCCATAGCTCTGCAGAGGTGTCCTTGAAAGGGCAGCTGCTGTGAGAGTCCTCTCAGCCCCACCCACCTCACAGGGTGTTTGTTGTGGGGGAGGAAGGTAAAGGAGATTGTGAGCCGCTCTGAGACTCTTCGGAGTGGAGGGCGGGATATAAATCCAATATCTTCTTCTTCATCATCTAAGTACAACAGAGGAAGAACAATCACTGTCAGAACCAGGGGCCTTTTTTTTTGTAACAGGAACTCCTTTGCATATTCGGCCACACACCCTGATGTAGCCAATCCTCCAAGAGCTTACAGGGCTCTTTGTACAGGGCCTACTGCAAGCTCCAGGAGGATTGGCTACGTCAGGGTGTGTGTGGCCTAATATGCAAAGGAGTTCCTGCTATTTAAAAAAAAAAAAAAAACCCTGGTCAGAACCCTGCCTAACCTACCAAGCAGGAAGTTACCTAAATGTTCTCAACCTGCCACAAACGACTTATGTATTCAAATATTTCTATCCCACTTTTATTGTGACTCAAGGCAGCTTACAAATCATACCGAAAAGCATCATTTGTCGTTGTTGTTCAGTCGCACAGGCGAGTCTGACTCTTTGCGACCCCACGGACAAAGTCACGCCAGGCCCTCCTGTCTTCCACCATCCTCCGAAGTCTGCTCAAATTCGTGTTAGTTACATCAGTCACGCTGTCCAGCCGTCTCCTCTTTTGCCGTCCCCTTCTTCTTTTGCCTTCTGTCTTTCCCAGCATCAGGGTCTTCTCCAGGGAGTGCTCCTTTCTCATTGGGTGGCCAAAGTATTTGAGCTTCAGCTTCAGCATCTGACCTTCCAGGGAACAGTCTGGGTGATTTCCCTTAAGACTGACTGATTGGATCTTCTTGCAGTCCAAGGGACTCTCAAGAGTCTTCTCCAGCACACAGCTCAAAAGCATCTCTTCTTCTGCACTCGGCCTTCCTTATGGTCCAACTCTCACAGCCATACATTACCACTGGAAACACCATCGCTTTGACTATATGGACTTTTGTTGGCAGGGTGATGTCTCTACTTGAAAAGCATCGTAGGGGCGTGTAAAAATATGTATCAATCTCCCCCGTTCCATTATCGAGTTCCATAGAGTTTCCCCCTAAATTGCTAGAGCATACCCGTGTGAAACCATAGAGATTCAACCAAATTCCTAGACTGTCCCACGCAATAAGCCCAGCGCGATTTGTCACTTCTGGATGATGTCATAGTGCCCCGGTGCGCTGTGTGCACAAGGGGAAAAGTCCCCTGCCAGCAGCCGCGGGGGACGTGGCAACCCTAGCAGCCACTAACCAGTACTAACCAGTACTGATCTCCCATCCAGTACTAACCAGCTTCTGAGATCTGATGAGATTGAGGTAGCCTGGCCCACCCAAGTCAGGCCTTCTTTCTATGTGTGTGTGAAATGTCATCAGGTTAATGCAGACTTACAGCAACACTATGAATAATGTCCTCCAAAATTTATTTATTTATTAGACTTATATCCCCGCCCTCCCCCGTCGAAGCGGGCTCAGGGCGGCTCACATTCAAGGTCAATAAAAACCAATCTTAAGATCAGCCAGGCTTAAAATAAGAATGCACATAGATAGAGCATATAAAACATACCGTAAAACATGTCAGGCGCTAATTCGATCTAGTGACGGAATATATCAATGTTTCGGTCGATACTGGCTGTCCTATTAAAAGAAGAAGATATTGGATTTATATCCCGCCCCTCCACTCCAAAGAGTCTCAGAGCGGCTCACAATCTCCTTTACCTCCCCCCCCCCCAACAGACACCCTGTGAGGTAGATGAAGATATTGGATTTATATCCCACCCTCCACTCCAAAGAGTCTCAGAGCGGCTCACAATCTCCTTTACCTTCCCCCCACAACAGACACCCTGTGAGGTAGATGAAGATATTGGATTTATATCCCGCCCTCCACTCGAAGAGTCTCAGAGCAGCGCACAATCTCCTTTCCCTTCCTCCCCCACAACAGACACACTGTGAGGTGGGTGGGGCTGGAGAGGGCTCTCCCAGCAGCTGCCCTTTCAAGGACACAGAGCGGCCGACAATCTCCTTTCCCTTCTTCCCCCACAACAGACACCTGTGAGGTGGGTGGGGCTGAGAGGGCTCTCACAGCAGCTGCCCTTTCAAGGACAGAGAGCGGCCTCAATCTCCTTTCCCTTCCTCCCCAACACAGACACCCTGTGAGGTGGGTGGGGCTGAGAGGGCTCTCACAGCAGCTGCCCTTTCAAGGACAGAGAGCGGCCTACAATCTCCTCTCCCTTCCTCCCCACAACAGACACCCTGTGAGGTGGGTCGGGCTGAAGACGGCTCTCACAGCAGCTGCCCTTTCAAGGACAGAGAGCGGCCTACAATCTCCTTTCCCTTCCTCCCCCACAACAGACACCCTGTGAGGTGGGTGGGGCTGAGAGGGCTCTCACAGCAGCTGCCCTTTCAAGGACAGAGAGCGGCCTACAATCTCCTCTCCCTTCCTCCCCCGCAACAGACACCCTGTGAGGTGGGTCGGGCTGAAGACGGCTCTCACAGCAGCTGCCCTTTCAAGGACAGAGAGCGGCCTACAATCTCCTTTCCCTTCCTCCCCCACAACAGACACCCTGTGAGGTGGGTGAGGCTGAGAGAGCTCTCTCAGAAGCTGCCCTTTCAAGGACAACCTCTGTGAGAGCTATGCTGACCCAAGGCCATTCCAGCAGCTGCAGTGGAGGAGTGGGGAAACAAACCCGGTTTTCCAGATAAGAGTCCACACACTTCATCACTACACCAAACTGGCTCTCCACAAGAAAAGTCCCAGGGTCACAACAGAGTATTCGAGGTGGCCAATTGCTGTCTGTTTTTTTGAGGGCCAGATGGTATAATATCTGTTGCCGCAGATTTCAATTCAGAAATGCCTGGCCGAAGAGCGCTGCTTTGCAGGCCCTGCGGAACGGTGTGAGCTGTCGCAGGGCTTTAACCTCTTCTGGAAGCTCGTTCCACCAGTAAGGAGCTGCAACAGAAAAGGCGCTGGCTCTGGTCATCTGGAGCCTGGCCTCTTTGATGCTGGGGATCGAGAGCAGGTTCTGTGACCCTGACTGAAATGTCCTATCATGAGCAACCCCTTCCCTCATCTTGCAAACTGAAAGCTGCGACTTCCTTCATGGAGTCCACCCATCTCCTGTTAGGTCTTCCTCTTTTTCTGCTCCCTTCCACTTTTCCTAACATGATTGTCTTTTCCAGTGACTCTGGTCTTCTCATAAGGTGACCCCCCCCCACACTGAAACATCTACCACCTTTAAGAACATAAGAGAAGCCCTGTTGGATCAGGCCAATGGCCCATCCAGTCCAACACTCTGTGTCACATAAGAACATAAGAGAAGCCCTGTTGGATCAGGCCAGTGGCCCATCCAGTCCAAAACTCTGTGTCACAGAAGAACAGAAGAGAAGCCATGTTGGATCAGGCCAGTGGCCCATCCAGTCCAACACTCTGGGTCACATAACAACATGAGAGAAGCCAAGTTGGATCAGGCCAATGGCCCCTCCAGTCCAACACTCTGGGTCACATAAGAACATAAGAGAAGCCCTGTTGGATCAGGCCAATGGCCCATCCAGTCCAACACTCTGGGTCACATAAGAGAAGCCCTGTTGGATCAGGCCAATGGCCCCTCCAGTCCAACACTCTGGGTCACATAAGAACATAAGAGAAGCCATGTTGGATCAGGCCAATGGCCCCTCCAGTCCAACACTCTGGGTCACATAAGAGAAGCCCTGTTGGATCAGGCCAATGGCCCCTCCAGTCCAACACTCTGGGTCACATAAGAACATAAGAGAAGCCCTGTTGGATCAGGCCAATGGCCCATCCAGTCCAACACTCTGGGTCACATAAGAACATGAGAGAAGCCATGTTGGATCAGGCCAATGGCCCATCCAGTCCAACACGCTGTGTCACACTGTGGCCAATATATATGTGTACACACACACACACGCACGCACACACACACACACACACATCATACTGTGGCTAATAGCCACTGATGGACCTCTGCTCCATATGCTTATCCAATCCCCACTTGAAGCTGGCTATGCCTGTAGCCGACACCACCTCCTGTGGCAGTGAATTCCACACGTTAATCACCCTCTGGGTGAAGAAGTACTTCCTTTTATCCATTCTAACTCGACTGCTCAGCAATTTCGTTGAATGCCCACGAGTTCTTGTATTGTGAGAAAGGGGGAATTTAATTTTAATTTAATTTAATTTTTAATTTTAATTTAATTTAATTTTTTAGATTTATACCCCGCCCTATCCTGCAAGCAGCTCACAACAATAAAACAACAGAGTTAAAACAATACCATAAAAACAGACATTGCGGAACAGGAGCAGCACAGTAGACAGTCTTACAGACATAGGCGGTAAACGGCATGCGGCTGATGGCTAACAGCACAATGTAACACTATAACGGTGAAATGCTGGGGGAAGCAATGACTTTCAGAGGATGCCCGCTGGATCAATTAAAAGCCTGGCGAAAGAGCTCCGTCTTACAGGTCCTGCAAAACCTTGATAAGTTCCTCAGGGCCCGGATCTCCAGCGGGAGCTCGTTCCACCAGGTAGGGGCCTGGACCGAAAAGGCCCTGGCCCTCGTTGAAGCCAGTCATCCTTAGGACTAGTGACTATAACGAGATGTTGAGCAGCAGACCTCAGAGCCCCTGGGGGGGGTGGTCATATGGGGAGAGCCGGTCCCGAAAATATGCAGTCCCCTGGTCGTAAAGGGTCTTAAAGGTAAGGATCAACACCTTGAACCAGATCCGGTACTTGAGAGGTAGCCTGTGCAGTTTCCACAGCATCGGATGCATCCACGCCTGCGTAGGCCTCGATGCCAACAACCGGGCTGCTGCGTTCTGCACCTGCTGGAGTTTCCGGAGCAGGGTCGAGGGGAATTTGAAGATCTCCTTAATCAGAACTAGAAATTTGGCACACTTCCCTTCTTTTTAATTACAGAAGTTCTGATTCCCGGGACTTAAGTAGTAATGACGAAATTTCTAAACGAGAGGCCCTATTTCACACTCTACAGCTTGGAACCCGCACCCGTAGTAATATTTTAGTCGCTAATTAAAACCAGGACGAGAGGCATGACAAGTCGGTTTTTCCAATTCGTCCCTGGGTTCTGCGGATGTTCCCAGAGCTGGATTCTCTGTGTGGCTCTAAGCTGAGGCTGAATTAGGTGCAAACGAGGACGCCGCAGCCGTGTTTGTGGGGGATCTTTCTCTGCCTGGGCGATTTCCTCATCTGTTTCGCAGCTTCTCTTTCTCTCTTCTCAGCAGGACCAGAGGATGTCTTGTCTTGTGGGCGGGAATCCGGGGCTAGAGTTGCGTAAGGATGCTGAACAGAAGGAAACTCCTGCCTCCGTTTTCATCCCCACCTCTCCCCGCAAGACAAAAACGGGTGTTTGGCAGCAAGGTGTGCAAAAGCTCTGATGCACGACAACTTTGGCGCTGCCCCCTCCTTAATTCTGGGGGGGTCTCCTGTCCATACATATCCAAAATTTTCGAAGAGTCGTGTAAACAACAGCTCGCAATCTGCTTTTAATGAGGGGAATGTTCAGAATGATGTTTGCTCAACAATGTACAGCTCTGCATTGACGAGCCAGCTAAGTAGTGCAGGGACTCAAGAAACCGAACAATGAGCTGTGAAATTGCTGGTTCGAATCTTTCCGCTGCCACAAACTCATTGGTGTCCTTAGGGCACGCCATTAGTCTGGAAGCTTCACACCACCACCTCCTACAATGGCTGCTGCTCGAGGAATGAGAAATATGCAGAGATTGGCCTACCTTACAGGGTCGTGGATTGGATTACTGAAATAATGTTTGGGAAGCACTGGTAGCTGAATTAGACAAGGCTTTTTTTGTAGCAGGAACTCCTTTGCATATTTGGCCTTTTGTTGTTCATCCGCACAGTCGAGTCCGACTCTTTGCGACCCCATGGATCAAGTCACGCCAGGCCCTTCTATCTTCCATCACCCTCCAAAGTCTGCTCAAATTCATGTTGGTTATATCAGTAATGCTGCCCAGCCATCTCATCTTTTGCCGTCCCCCTCTTGTTTTATCTTCTGTCTTTCCCAGCATCAGGGTCTTCTCCAGGGAGTGCTCCCTTCTCATTGGGTGGCCAAAGTATTGGAGCTTCAGCTGCAGCATCTGCCCTTCCAGGGAACAGTCTGAGCTGATTTCAGCTTAGGACTGACTGACTGGATCTTCTTGCAGTCCAAGGGACTCTCAAGAGTCTTCTCCAGCACCACAATTCAAAAACATCTATTCTTCTGCGCTCGGCCTTCCTTATGGTCCAGCTCTCACAGCGATACATACATACATATTAGGCTACACCCCCCTAATGTAGCCAATCTGCCAAGAGTTTGCAGGGTTTTTAGCACAGGGCCTACTGTAAGCTTCAGGAGGATTGGCTACATCAGGGAGGTGTGGCCTAATATGCAAAGGCGCTTCTGCTAGAATTCCACCCCTGGGCCACACCCCCTGATGTAGCCAATCCTCCTGGAGCTTACAGGGCTCTTAGTACAGGGCCTACTGCAAGCTCCAGGAGGATTGGCTACATCAGGGAGGTGTGGCCTAATATGCAAAGGCGCTTCTGCTAGAATTCCACCCCTGGGCCACACCCCCTGATGTAGCCAATCCTCCTGGAGCTTACAGGGCTCTTTGTACAGGGCCTACTGCAAGCTCCAGGAGGATTGGCTACATCAGGGAGGTGTGGCCTAATATGCAAAGGCGCTTCTGCTAGAATTCCACCCCTGGGCCACACCCCCTGATGTAGCCAATCCTCCTGGAGCTTACAGGGCTCTTAGTACAGGGCCTACTGCAAGCTCCAGGAGGATTGGCTACATCAAGGAGGTGCGGCCTAATATGCAAAGGAGTTCCTACTACAAAAAAAGTCCTGGACATAAAAGTTGGTCCTGCATCCCCAGAACCCAATCTGAGTTCCTCATAACCAAACAGCAGCTATGGGGAAAGATTTTTTTAAAAAAAAAAAATAAAGGAGAGTCTAAACGGGTTTGGAACACCACTGCAAGGGGAGGAAGGGCTCCAGCCTCTCCCCCCCCCCCCGGGCCGCCATTTTCTGTACCAAAATAGTGCTGGGTACGGTTGCCAACTAGTGTTCCCTCTAAGCTGAGTTAGGGTGAGCTAACTCAGTTTTTTAGCCTCTGGCATACACATTCTTTTCTTAGCTCAGGAAGGATGGCTCCGGAGCGAATTAATTTAGGCAGCAGCTGAATCGCTCGCTCACAACTTTAATGCCAGTAGCTCACAAAGTAGAATTTTTGCTCGCAAGACTCCACAGCTGAGAGGGAGCATGGTTGCCAACATCAGAAGAGCCCTGTTGGATCAGACAAGTGAGGGTCCATCTAGTCCAGCATCCCGTCTCATACACTGGCCAATCAGTTCCTCTGGAGGGCCAACAACAGGGCAGAGAGGCCGAGGCCTTCATACGAACATCAGAAGAGCCCTGCTGGATGAGACCAGTGGTCCCTCCAGTCCAGCATCTCATCTCAAACAGTGGCCAACCAGTACTTCTGGAGGGCCAAGAACAGGGCGCAGAGGCCAAGGCCTTCATGAGAACAGCAGAAGTGCCCTGTTGGATCAGACCAGTGAGGGTCCATCTAGTCCAGCATCCTGCCTCACACAGTGGCCAGCCAGTTCCTCTGGAGGGCCAACAACAGGACAGAGAAGCCAAGGCCTTCATAAGAACATCAGAAGAGCCTTGCTGGATCAGACCAGTGGTCCATCCAGTCCAGCATCCTGTCTCACACAGTGGCCAACCAATTCCTCTGGAGGGCCAACCACAGGGCAAAGAGGCTGAGGCCTTCATAAGAACATCAAAAGGGCCCTGCTGATCAGACCAGTGAGGGTCCATCTAGTCTAGCATCCTGTCTCACACAGTGGCCAACCAGTTCCTCTGAAGGGCCAACAACAGGGCAGAGAGGCTGAGGCCTTCATAAGAGCATCAGAAGAACCCTGCTGCATGAGACCAGTGAGGGTCCATCTAGTCCAGCATCCTGTCTCACGTAGTGGCCAACCAGTTCCTCTGGAGGGCCAACAACAGGGCATGGAGGCTGAGGCCTTCATAAGAACATCAGAAGAGCCCTCCTGGATCAGGCCAGTGAGGGCCCATCTAGTCCAGAATCCTGTCTGACACAGTGGTCAACCAGTTCCTCTGGAGGGCCAGCAACAGGGTATGGAGGCTGAGGCCTTCATAAGAACATCAGAAGAGCCCTGCTGGATGAGACCAGTGAGGGTCCATCTAGCCCAGCATCCCATCTCACAGAGAAGCCAACCAGTTCCTCTGGCGGGCACAGAGATTGCATAGAGACCAGGGCCTTCCCCTGATGTTGCCTCTTTGCTCTTGGATTCAGAGGCTCAGAAATGGTTCAGTTTTCATTTTCATCTCCTAACGTTCATCGCAAACCTCCATTTGTTTTTGGGCGTTATCCTGACCGCCCTCAGTCATATTTTTAAAACTCAATTTCCATTGGTTTCAATGGGAAACACATTTCTGGCTGTCAGCATTTGTGTTTTCTGTCCAATTGAGATGGAATTCTCAGGGATCGGATCCCCTCACTCGTGACAGCCTTTCTGCCAAACTGCAGACAAGATAAGAGAAAGCAGCTCTGTTTCCCCAGGCAATTAGAAGCGCGGCACATCGCTGCTTTGTTTCCCAGGCAATTGGGTTGAAATGTTCGGGGCCTGCTCCCACACCGAAAGGAATCAACATCCCGTATTGCAGATGGCTAGAAGCAGGGGTCGTTTTGTACAAAAATAGGTGGTGGCGCTCATTAGCATAACTCATTAGCGTATGCCCCCCCCCAACCAGTCGAAAGCAACCCAATGCAAGAAAGGAGAGCCCCGGGTGAGCGAGGCCTGCTTCGGCTAGTGAGAGATCCAGCCAGCCCAAGAAGGCCTTGCTCATCTGGGGGTCTCCCCCAGTCAAAAGACCAGCAAGCCACCCACCACCCCAAATCACATAAGAAATGGAGAAAGGGTGGCGTGGGCTTCTCCAGGGGTTGATGAGGGCTGCTGGGGGTGTGGCAAAGCCCCTGGTGACTGGCTGGCTGCCTGCTCTCCTAATCCAGGGATTGTTATGCAGCTGCACCTCCTAATCAATGGACAAGGGAGGTGGGGAGGAAGAGGGAGAACCAGGGCTGCCTTCTTCTTCTTCTTTTCGAGGTGGAATGCACAGGAACGCAATTCCGGCTGGCTTGGTGTCAGGGGTGTGTGGCCTAATATGCAAACGAGTTCCTGCTGGACTTCTCCCACACAAAAGCCCCATGTGAAACAGTGGGTACATCAGGGGTGTGTGGCCTAATATGCAAATGAGTTCCGGTTGGGCTTTTTCTACAAGAAAGGCCCTGCACAACCCACTGGTAGTGTTTCAGACCCAGAAAGCTGCCTTCTACTGAATCAGACCCTTGGTCCATCTGGGCCTGTATTGTCTACTCAGATTGGCAGCCACTCTCCAGGGTCTCAGGCAGAGGCCCTTCACGTCACCTACTGCCTGGTCCTTCTAACTCAGGCATGCCCAAACTGAGGTTCAGGAGCCACATGTGGCTCTTTCACACGTATTGTGTGTGTAATGTACTCAGAGACGAGACGTGCTGAAGGCAACATGCTTTAATGGATGGTACATCACAGAAGTGCCTCACGCAGGCCGGGACCCGCTTTATATACATTTATCCCGGAACAGCCCCCTAGCTGGCCAGCCCAATCCTGGCCAGTCAAACTTCCCGCCACTGATCGTGATAGGCGGAGTCTTATCCCACGCCGCTCAGGGTGACAAAGGGACTTCCCCTGGTCGCCCTTTACTGCGGGGCCGCGTGGTGCTTTGTTTAAGCACAAGACACTACAGTGTGGCTCTCGGAGCCCCCCCCCCCAGCCCCATGGACAAGCTCAGAGAAGGAGTTGCTCTCTGTAAATCACTGCTCCAAGCCAACCCAGCCAACAGCTTGGAGAATGCATTTAAAGTTAAAGTTGCTTTCTGTCCACCTCACCCTCCCTCCTCCATCTGTTTTCTGTCCTTCCTGTCTTGTGGTTCTCAAACATCTGATGTTTATTCTATGTGGCTCTTACGTTAAGCTAGTTTGGGCAACCCTGTTCTAACTGGAGATGTCAGGGATTGAACCTCTCCAATCCAAGCAGAGGCTCTTCCACTCAGCCATGGCTCCTTCCCTCCTGGCTCTCCGGCAGAGGTCTTCCCCATCACCTCCTTTGAACTGGAGATGCTGGGGATTGAACTTGGGACCTCCTGGCTCTCCGGCAGAGGTCTTCCCCATCACCTCCTTTGAACTGGAGATGGCGGGGATTGAACTTGGGACCTCCTGGCTCTCCGGCAGAGGTCTTCCCCATCACCTCCTTTGAACTGGAGATGCCGGGGATTGAACTTGGGACCTCCTGGCTCTCCGGCAGAGGTCTTTCCCATCACCTCATTTGAACTGGAGATGCCGGGGATTGAACTTGGGACCTCCTGGCTCTCCAGCAGAGGTCTTCCCCATCACCTCCTTTGAACTGGAGATGCTGGGGATTGAACTTGGGACCTTCTGCATGCCGAGCAGATGCTCTACCGCTGAGCCACAGCCTCTGTATGCTGGACAGCTCCTCCCCACGCGGGCGTAATGCTTGAAAGCCCGCAATCAGGCCATGCTTCAGCAGAAGGGACAGCATAGATAGCTCTAGAATGCAGTGAATTCAAAGCTCTGATTTGAGGGCCAGGCGCTTCACCCTTGACCTCAATCCCTTCTGCTGGGAAATTCCCAGAGACCTGAGGGTGGAGCCTGAGGGGGGTGGAATTAATGGAGCTCAGCGGGGAGGTGATTCTATACAGTCCACCCTCCAAAGTTGTCATTTCCTCCAGGGGAACTGACCTATGTCATTTGGAACAAAGTTGGAGTCCAGCAGCACCTTTAAGACCAACAAAGTATTATTGAGGATGGAAGCTTCCATGAGCTAGAAGCATACTTCATCAGACAATGAAATGGGGGATGGTGAGCAGCGGTACATATAGCTTGTGGGCAGGGTGAAACATACAAAAGGGTGGAAAATTAGAATCCAATGGCAAAATAGGGGAGTTAACTAGTTGAAAGAATAGCAGTTTGGTGTGGATAGTGTGGTGCTGGAGAAGAATCTTGAGAGTCCCTTGGACTGCAAGAAGATCCAATCAGTCAGTCCTCAGGGAAATCAACCCTGACTTTTCCCTGGAAGGTCAGATGCTGAAGCTGAAGCTCCAATACTTTGGTCACCAGATGAGAAGGGAGCACTCACTGGAGAATAATCTTGAGAGTCCCTTGGACTGCAAGAAGATCCAATCAGTCAGTCCTTTGGGAAATCAACCCTGACTGTTCCCTGGAAAGTCAGATGCTGAAGCTGAAGCTGAAGCTCCAATACTTTGGTCACCAAATGAGAAGGGAGCACTCACTGGAGAATAATCTTGAGAGTCCCTTGGACTGCAAGAAGATCCAATCAGTCAGTCCTCAGGGAAATTAACCTTGACTTTTCCCTGGAAGGTCAGATGCTGAAGCTGAAGCTCCAATACTTTGGCCACCCAATGAGAAGGGAGCACTCACTGGAGAAGAATCTTGAGTCCCTTGGACTGCAAGAAGATCCAATCAGTCAGTCCTCAGGGAAATCAACCTTGACTTTTCCCTGGAAGGTCAGATGCTGAAGCTGAAGCTCCAATACTTTGGCCACCAAATGAGAAGGGAGCATTCACTGGAGAATAATCTTGAGAGTCCCTTCGACTGCAAGAAGATCCAATCAGTCAGTCCTCAGGGAAATCAACCCAGACTGTTCCCTGGAAGGTCAGATGCTGAAGCTGAAGCTCCAGTACTTTGGCCACCCAATGAGAAGGGAGCACTCACTGGAGAATAATCTTGAGAGTCCCTTGGACTGCAAGAAGATCCAATCAGTCAGTCCTAAGGGAAATCAACCCAGACTGTTCCCTGGAAGGTCAGATGCTGAAGCTGATGCTCAAATCCTTTGGCCACCCAATGAGAAGAGAGCACTCCCTGGAAAAGACTCTGATGGTGGGAAAGAAAAAAGGCAAAAGAAGAAGGGGACGGCAAAAGAGGAGATGGTTGGACAGCATTACTGATGTAACAAACACGAATTTGAGCAGACTTCGGAGGATGGTGGAAGACAGGAGGGTCTGGCTTGACTTGGTCCACGGGGTCACAACGAGTCGGACTCGACTGTGCAACTGAACGACGACAACAAAGGGTGAAGCATACAAAATGGTAGGAAATTAGAATCCGATGGCAAAATAGGGAAGTTAACGAGTTGATAGAATAGCACTCTGGTCTGGATAGTGTAAGTTGTGTGGGAAAACAGCAAAAGGCCATAAACATGTCGGAATTGGAGAATGACGGCGAGAATGGCTGTAAAATGCAGGGTCTGTTGCAGTGCCAAATTAAACCCTGTGGAGGGCCCTAGGCAGCTGGAATCTTGGGGGGCCCCTTGCAAATCATCTCAGAGTCTGAGCACCCATCCCTCAGCCTGCAGGCCCCTTCTCAAAAGCCCCTTTAACAAAGCTGAGGGGGAGAAGCAGAAAGAGGCAAACTTGGCGACAATGTCAGCAGCGGCCACACCAGGCAGCTTGGGCAAAGAGCAGCTCAGTTGCTGGCTGCTCGTGCAGGCTGGGAGGGCTCCAGCAGGGGGGAAACTGGGGGGAAAGCCAGCCTGGGGTCCCTAAAGGCATGGGGGCCATAGACCAGTGCCTACTTGGCCTAATTATTAATCCGACTCTGGTCTGTTGATTGCTCTATTCTTCCTTTGATCCATTCTAACTTGATCGCTCAGCAATATTCAGTGGTGTTCTGGGAGGAGGTGCTCTGGGTTGGGGTTTGTGTGTATAGACACGGCTTATTGGTTCTTTAACTTGAAGGAAAGAAGAAAAAGAAGAAGATATTGGATTTATATCCCGCCCTCCACTCCGAAGAGTCTCAGAGCGGCTCACAATCTCCTTTCCCTTCCTCCCCCACAACAGACACCCTGTGAGGTGGGTGGGGCTGGAGAGGGCTCTGACAGAAGCTGCCCTTTCAAGGACAGAGAGCGGCCTACAATCTCCTTTCCCTTCCTCCCCCACAACAGACACCCTGTGAGGTGGGTGGGGCTGGAGAGGGCTCTCACAACAGCTGCCCTTTCAAGGACAGAGTCTCAGAATGGCCTACAATCTCCTTTACCTTCCTCCCCCACAACAGACACCCTGTGAGGTGGGTGGGGCTGGAGAGGGCTCTCCCAGCAGCTGCCCTTTCAAGGACAACCTCTGCCAGAGCTATGGCTGACCCAAGGCCATGCCAGCAGGTGCAAGTGGAGGAGTGGGGAATCAAACCCGGTTCTCCCAGATAAGAGTCAGAAAACTTAACCACTACACCAAACTGGCTGTCATCTGCTTCCTTCTCCCTCTCTCTTGCTTCCTTCTGCAATAACAGCTTGCTTTGCCAGGCTTGCTCAATCGCACAGGAGCTACAGAGCAAAACCTCTATTTTTTCCATTGCCAGAAGATCCTCCTTTGGAGAGAAAGGGGGGGGGGGAGAGCTTGCTTTGCTAAGAATGGCTCTTGGCCTAATTCTTAATCCGACTCTGGTCTGTTGATTGCCCAACCTGCCTGGTGTGGTTGCTGCTGGCGTCATCGCCAAGTGTGCCTCTTTCTGCCTCTCCTCCTCAGCTTTGTTAAAGGGGCTTTTAAGAAAGGCTCTCTGCCCAGTTTGCAAGGCGGTATGGTAAACGTTAGCTTTTAAGCCATGCTGCTGTGCTGGAGCTCAGAAAGAGCACTCTGTATCTTAAACTAGATACAACAGAGTCCACCCTCCAAAGCAGCCATTTTCTCCATGGGGAACTGTCTCGGTCAGGGGTGTCAAACTCATTTGTAATGAGGGCCGGATCTGACATCAATGAGACCTCGTCAGGCTGGACCATGTCAGGCCGGGCCATGTGTGTACCTATTTAGGATTAGGTAGCACAGACATAAGCTTTAGAAAGAACATAGACAAACGCAATTAAAGATTTTGATTTTAAAAAACTTAAAACAAAACATGCTTAAAAGATTAGCACTTGTTGGTCTTAAAGGTGCTTTCTTTGTATTTCTCCCATGGGATCCAGGGAACTGGGCAAAGGAAGCTCTGGCTTTTTCCAGGAGGGGGAGGAGCTTCAGCCAATAGAAGGAAGAGAGGTTAGGCTCAGTAGCTCTGCTCTGCCATTCTTGGCAAAGCAAGCTCTCCCTCCCCCTTTCTCCCCAAAGGAGGATCTTCTGCCAATGGAAAAAAAATAGAGGTTTTGCTCTGTAGCTCCTGTGCAATTGAGGAAGCCTGGCTTCAGCCAATAGAAGGAAAAGAGGTTAGGCTCAGTAGCTCTGCTCTGCCATTCTTGGCAAAGCAAGCTCTCCCCCCCTTTCTCCCCAAAGGAGGATCTTCTGCCAATGAAAAAAAAAATAGAGGTTTTGCTCTGTAGCTCCTGTGCGATTGAGCAAGCCTGGCAAAGCAAGCTGTTATTGCAGAAGGAAGCAAGAGAGAGGGAGAAGGAAGCAGATGACAGCCAGTTGTTATAGCATTGGGAAAAGTGCAGAAAAGGGCAACTATTAAAAGTGCAAAAAAGGGCAATTATTAAAGGGTTGGAATACTTTTCCTATGAAGAAAGGGCTCTTTAGCTTGGAGAAACGTCGACTGAGGGGTGACATGACAGAAGTTTACATGATTAGGCACGGGAAAGAGAAGGTAGAGAAAGAAGTCCTTTTCTCCCTTTCTCACAATACAAGAACTCACAGGCATTCGATGACATTGCTGAGCAGTCGGGCTAGAATGGACAAAAGGAAGTCTTCGCCCAAAGGATGATTAACACATGGAATTCCCTGGCATGGCAGGTGGTGGCAGCTACAATAATAGACAGCTTCAAGAGGAGATTAGCTCAACATATGGAGCAGAGGTCCATCAGTGGCTATTAGCCATGGGGTATAGATGGAACTCTCTGTCTGGGGCAGTGATGCTCTACATTCTTGTTGCTTGGGGGGCAACAGTGGAAGGGCTTCTCGTGTCCTGGCCCCACTGATGGACCTCCTGATGGCATCTGGGTTTTTGGCCACTGTGTGACACAGAGTGTTGGACTGGATGGGCCATTGGCCTGATCCAACATGGCTTCTCTTATGTTCTCATGTGACACAGAGTGTTGGACTGGATGGGCCATTGGCCTGATCCAACGTGGCTTCACTTATGTTCTCATGTGACACAGAGTATTGGACTGGAGGGGCCATTGGCCTGATCCAACATGGCTTCTCTTATGTTCTTATGTGACACAGAGTGTTGGACTGGATGGGCCATTGGCCTGATCCAACATGGCTTCTCTTATGTTCTTATGTGACACAGAGGGCGTTTTCGCACTGACCTTCAAGTAGCGCGACCACCCTCTTCACAACGGAGGATCTGCCCGGATTTCGCACAAGAAGCGCCGGCGCACCCAAAAGAGCCGGCTACTTCCGTCGCGAAACCCGCTCAAACGTTTTCCTGCTTCTTGGCGGTTTCCGTTTGAGCGGGTTTCGCGACAGAAGTAGCCGGCTCTTTTGGGTGTGCTGGCGCTTCTTGTGCGAAATCCAGGCAGATCCTCCGTTGTGAAGAGGGTGGTCGCGCTACTTGAAGGTCAGTGCGAAAACACCCAGTGTGTTGGACTGGATGGGCCATTGGCCTGATCCAACATGGCTTCTCATGTTCTCATGTGACACAGAGTGTTGGACTGGAGGGGCCATTGGCCTGATCCAACATGGCTTCTCTTATGTTCTTATGTGACACAGAGTGTTGGACTGGATGGGCCATTGGCCTGATCCAACATGGCTTCTCTTATGTTCTCATGTGACACAGAGTGTTGGACTGGATGGGCCATTGGCCTGATCCAACGTGGCTTCACTTATGTTCTCATGTGACACAGAGTATTGGACTGGAGGGGCCATTGGCCTGATCCAACATGGCTTCTCTTATGTTCTTATGTGACACAGAGTGTTGGACTGGATGGGCCATTGGCCTGATCCAACATGGCTTCTCTGATGTTCTTATGTGACACAGAGTGTTGGACTGGATGGGCCATTGGCCTGATGCAGCATGGCTTCTCTTATGTTCTTATGTGACACAGAGTGTTGGACTGGATGGGCCATTGGCCTGATCCAACAGGGCTTCTCTTATGTTCTTATGTGACACAGAGTGTTGGACTGGATGGGCCATTGGCCTGATCCAACATGGCTTCTCTTATGTTCTTATGTCTGGGGTAGTGATGCTCTGTATTATTGGTGCTTTGGGAGGGGCAACAGTGGGAGGGCTTCTGGTGTCCTGGCCCCACTAGTGGACAACCTGATGGCACCTGGGTTTTTTGGCCACTGTGTGACACAGAGTGTTGCACTGGAGGGGCTATTGGCCTGATCCAACAGAGCTTCTCATATGTCCTTATGGTAGCAGTAGATCTCCAGGTGCCACTTGAATAGGGTTGCCAGGTCCAACTCAAGAAATACCTGGGGACTTTGGGGGTGGAGCCAGAAGCAAGGGTGTGACAAGCACGACTGAACTCAAAGGGAGTTCCGGCCATCACCTTTAAAGGCACAGCACGCCTTTTAACCGCCTTCCCTCTATTTGGAAATAATGAAAGATAGGGGCACCATTTGTGGGGTTTGTAGGGTTACACCCACTGGTCCAATCTTTTTGAAACTTGGGGGATGTTTTGAGGAGAGGCACCGGGTGGTATGCTGAAAATTTGGCATCTCTACATCAGGGATGGCCAAAGCTGCTTAACGTAAGAGCCACGTAGAAGAACTGTCAGATGTTTGAGAGCCACGACGCATGAATACCAGATGTTATAGAGAAGGGAGGGAGGTGAATCAAACCATCTCTGAACCAATGGATAGCAAACTGAGGCCAGCAAGCTGGGGAAGAACTATGGGACACCGAAATAACACTGAAGTGGGGGGAGGGCCTCCAAACCAGGGGACCCATGCCCCCAACTGGGGATTCAAGGAAAAAATCAACACTGCTACAAACGGTACCGCTGAAAAACAATACAACTGCTTCAGTCCTATTATAATGTCAACCAGTGTGTACAATGTCATCATGCCTTCCCTCCAAACAGAATTACATTTACAATACAATGCAAAGCATTTGCTTCCATGGTTCCCAAGAGAGGGATTAGTGGTCTTCAACAATTCCTTCCTCCTGTAAATAAAGTTCATCATGCAGTCCATGAAAAGTTCTGCAATTCTTTCCAGCAGAAAGGACCAGGAAATCCTTACAGCCTTCATAAGACGCCCCCCCCTGGATTCCAACTGGGGATTGGCAACCCTACGCCTGAAGGTTTGCAATCCTACTCACTGGTGCATCCTGATGATGAAGAAGAAGAAGATGATGTTGGATTTATATCCCGCCCTCCACTCCGAAGAGTCTCAGAGCAGCTCACAATCTCCTTTCCCTTCCTCCCCCACAACAGACACCCTGTGAGGTAGATGAAGATATTAGATTTATATCCCGCCCTCCACTTCGAAGAGTCTCAGAGCGGCACACAATCTCCTTTCCCTTCCTCCCCCACAACAGACACCCTGTGAGGTAGAAGAAGATATTGGATTTATATCCCACCCTCCACTCTGAAGAGTCTCAGAGTGGCTCACAGTCTCCTTTACCTTCCTCCCCCACAACAGACACCCTGTGAGGTAGAAGAAGATATTGGATTTATATCCTGCCCTCCACTCTGAAGAGTCTCAGAGTGGCTCACAATCTCCTTTCCCTTCCTCCCCCACAAAAGACACCCTGTGAGGAGGGTGGGGCTGAGAGGGCTCTCCCAGCAGCTGCCCTTTCAAGGACAGAGTCTCAGAACGGCCTACAATCTCCTTTCCCTTCTCCCCCACAACAGACACCCTGTGAGGTGGGTGGGGCTGGAGAGGGCGCTCACAGCAGCTGCCCTTTCAAGGACAACCTCTGCCAGAGCTATGGCTGACCCAAGGCCATTCTAGCAGGTGTAAGTGGAGGAGTGGGGAATCAAACCCGGTTCTCCCAGATCAGAGTCCGTACACTTAACCACTACACCAAATTGGCTCTCCCGGGGACTCAGCAACATCATAGACACCACCCCTAGGAACAGGCCATGTGTTATCTGTGGGTAGCAGGGGTGGGATTCTAGCTGGAGCTCCTTTGCATATCAGGCCATATCCCCCTGTTGTAGCCAATCCTCCAAGAGCTTACAAAAAAGAGCCTTGTAAGCTCTTATAGGATTGGCTACATCAGGAGTGTGTGGCCTAACATGCAAAGGAGCTCCTGCTAGAATTCCACCCCTGGTTGGTTGTACTCCCCGTCATGTGTCTTAGAAGAGATGAGGCATGTGTCAGGCTAAAAAAACTAAACAGAACATGAAACTGGGCTAAAAGGATATCAAGAACCACAGCTGTTATTATTGAACACCCAGCTGCTAATATGTCAAAGCAGACATCCAGGCCCAGGGGATATATGCCACACCCTTTTAAGACCTGCTAGAAGGAGGGGAGAAAATGAAATAAAATCACTTTGGAAAACTTTAAACAATATCCTTGTAGGTTCTTGCGGTCGAGTGCGTTACCTGGTCTCCGGTCCACAGAATAAAGAGACAAAACTATAGAACAATATACACAATTTATTCACAGAAGGGGGGAAGGAACATAAAAAGGGATATAAAAACAAACTAAACAAACTAAAATTAACTCAGCATGCACCGAGGAACACAGAAACAAAACCAATGGCAATTAGCCAACCTTCCCTCTACACTGGATTGCGCCGTCTATTTTGGCTAGTTACCCAAGCCAGTTTGGTGTAGTGGTTAAGTGTGCGGACTCTTATCTGGGAGAACTGGGTTTGATTCCCCACTCCTCCACTTGCACCTGCTGGAATGGCCTTGGGTCAGCCATAGCTCTGGCAGAGGTTGTCCTTGAAAGGGCAGCTGCTGGGAGAGCCCTCTCCAGCCCCACCCACCTCACAGGGTGTCTGTTGTGAGGGGAGAAGACATAGGAGATTGTAAGCCGCTCTGAGTCTCTGATTCAGGGAGAAGGGCGGGATATAAATCTGCAATTCTTCTTCTTCTTCTTCTTCTTCTTCTTCTTCTTCTTCTTCTTCTTCTTCTTCTTCTTCTTCTTCTTTCTCATAGTCAGGCCCCCAACACTGGCAGACGTCTTGATGTCCCATCTGTCTCCCTTGTTATCATCAATGCTGAATGCGTATCCTGATCATCCTGGATGTGGATGTGGATCTTCTGTAATGTTGGCGGGCACGCAACCGGAATATATTCTGATTGGCTAATTGGCTGCCCAATCCCTGACAATGATCTAAGCAGAAAGCTGTCATCTAGCTCTGGACTCGGATGTCGAACTGTCAAAGCTAGATCAAAAGGATCTACTGGGCAACTGGGTCTGATTCTAAAGGTGTGATAAACTACCTCTAGATTTATCTAGGTTAGAGAGCCCCGTGGCGCAGAGTGTTAAAGCTGCAGTACTGAAGTCCTCAGCTCTGCTTACAACCTGAGTTCGATCCCCGGCGGAAGCTGGGTTTTCAGGTAGCCAGCTCGAGGTTGACTCAGTCTTCCATCCTTACGAGGTCGGTAAAATGAGTACCCAGCTTGCAGGGCAGGGGGGGGGGGAATGTAGAGGACTGGGGAAGGCAGCAGCAAACCACCCCGTAAAAAGTCTGCTGTGAAAACGTTGTGAAAGCAACATCACCCCAGAGTTGGAAATGACTGAACATAAGAACATAAGAGAAGCCATGTTAGATCAGGCCAATGGCCCATCCAGTCCAACACTCTGTGAATTCCACATGTTAATCTCCCTTTGGGTGAAGAAGTACTTCCTTTAATCCGTTTTAACCTGGCTGCTTAGCAATTGGGAGAAAAGTACTTCTTGTGCTTGCACAGGGGACCTTTCCTTTCCTTAGCTAGGTAATTGCCTATTGACTCATGCTATACATTAAGGGTGGCCGACGGTAGCTCTCCAGATGTTTTTTGCCTACAACTCCCATCAGCCCCAGCTATTGGCCATGCTGGCTGGGGCTGATGGGAGCTGTAGGCAAAAAACATCTGGAGGGCTACCGTTGGCCACCCCTGGTATACATTGGTGCCAATCCTGGTAACATTTACAGACAAAGACATGGAGTGGCATAAACGCTTGCATATATTACCAATTACAAGTCTGTTTCTTGACAAAGTAAAAATGCAGCTGAGCCTTTAGGGCCAATTGTTCTCTCTTGTCTCCAATTTACATGCACAGTAGTTTCTACAAGAAGGGACTATTTAGCACCCTAGGCGAGGCTAACTTCTGGCACCGCCCCCCTGCTCCAACAACCAGTTTTCAAAAACAGATGAATTGTGGGAAAATCTCAGAGTCTCAGAGCGGTCACAATCTTCTCTATCTCCTCCCCCACACAACGGACACCCTGTGAGGTGGGTGGGGCTGAGAGAGTTCTGAAAAAAGCTGCCCTTTCAAGGACAACTCTGCGAGAGCTCTGGCTGACCCAAGGCCATTCCAGCAGGTGCAAGTGGAGGAATGGGGAATCAGACCCGGTTCTCCCAGATAACAGTCCGCCTGCTTAACCACTACACCAAACTAATTAAAGAAGAAGTTGGATTTATATCCCGCCCTGTCCTCTGAATCTCAGAGTCTCAGAGCGGCTCACAATCTCCTCTACCCTCCCCCCCACAACAGGCACCCTGTGAGGTGGGTGGGGCTGAGAGAGCTCCCACAGCAGCTGCCCTTTCAAGGACAACACTGTGAGAGAGATGGTTGACCCAAGGCCATGCTAGCAGGTGCAAGTGGAGGAGTGGGGAATCAAACCCGGTTCTCTCAGATAAGAGTCCGTGCACTTCACTACTACACAAAACTGGCTGTCTGTGGAGTGGAGTACTTAAGAGCAGCAGACTCTGATCTGAAAAATCGGGTTTGATTCCCCACTTCTCCTCCACAGGCAGCCAGCTGGATGACATTGGGTCAGTCTCAATTCTCACAAAGCTGTCACCCCCCCCCCCCCAAGCAGCTGTTTTCTCCAGGGGACCTTTTCTCTGTTGTCTGGGGATCAGTTGTAATCATGGGAGCTCTCCAGTGCTTACCTGGAGGTTGGCAACCCTATGCAGTGTCTTCCTCCTTGAGTCATCTCAGAGCACAACAAGTCATCTGTTGTCTCAATGTGGAGACCAACAGTGCACATGTTAGGCCAAGGCTTATGGCGAGATGGCAACAACCAGAGAGCCAGTTTGGTGTAGTGGTTAAGTGCGCGGACTCTCATCTGGGAGAACTGGGTTTGATTCCCCACTCCTCCACTTGCAGCTGCTGGGATGGCCCTGGGTCAGCCATAGCTCTCGCAGAGCTGTCCTCGAAAGGGCAGCTTCTGGGAGAGCTCTCTCAGCCCCACCCACCTCACAGGGTGCCTGTTGTCGGGGAGGAAGATAAAGGAGATTGTAAGCCGCCCTGGGATGAGCCCCGTGGCACAGATTGGTAAACTGCAGTACTGGAGTCCTAAGCTCTGCTCACAGCCTGAGTTCGATCCCAGCGGAAGCTGGATTCAGGTAGCTGGCTCGAGGTTGACTTCCATCCTTCCGAGGTCGGTAAAATGAGCACCCAGCGTGCTAGGGGGAAAGCGTAGATGACTGGGGAAGGCAATGGCAAACCACGCCGTAGAAAGTCTGCCGTGAAAATGTGAAAGCAACGTCACCCCAGAAAGGAAAAGACTGGTACTTGCACAGGGGACTACCCTTTTTTAAAGCTGCTCCGTGACTCTGAGATTTGGGGTGGAGGGTGGGATATAAATCTAATATCATCATCATCATCATCATCATCATCATCGTTATCATCATCATCATCATCATCATCATCATCATCATCATCATCATCATCTTCTTCGCCTGCCATTGGCGAGTTGCCCCACCTCGCAGGGGTGTTCAGGGCGTTCGTGCGGGAGGTGTAACACTGCAAAAAAAGTGCAAAAACCCCTCCCTCGTTCTCAAAACCGCACAACATCACAAACTAACGCAGGCCGCCATAAATAAACGCTGTGCCTTTAAGCCCTTTTGAACAGTACTTGGGGGCGGGGGGGGGAGAGAAGAGAGAATGCGCTTGTTGAATTACAGCTTTTTAATCAAATGCATGTAACCATGTCACTTAAAGGGCTCAAGAGAAGAAATAATAAAAAAAAGAACACAATTGGAAGAGTATGATATTAAAACCAGCTGCTCAGCCGTACCCCCACCGCACTTAATCGGTTTTGAATGTTCCTGAAGGGGGGGGGGCAGGGGAGAACGGAGCCAAAACGCTATATTTCTGTCCATCTTTTTGGATCCTGCATGGTCCTGCTTTACATTTTTTTAGGGGAGCCCTGCAGGATCTGGGGGGGGAGGGGGGAGGACTGGAAGGGGGTGCAGAGGCCCGTATTCCAATCTGGAACGCTTCCACTCTGCCTTGCCTTTCGGTGCCAGTTTCACAGGACATGAGAGAGCTCCGGTTCCCGCCGCAGCTTGAGAAAAATATAAAAAAAGAGGGGGCGGGGGAGAGTAAAACCTGTAGGGACGGTGCTGATTAATAACCGGAGGGAGGGAAAAGCAGGTTTCCAACACCCCACCCTCCCCTCCAGCACTCTGGAATGACCCCCCCCACACATCAGGAGGTGTATCGCTCGCTCAGAACCACACGGTGGGAGCCCCCAGAAGATCGAGGAGAGGCCTCCAAGAGATGGAGTCCATCGTTCCCCCTTTTTCTCCTGCAAAAGGATAAGCATCCAGCGCAGGGATTCAGAACATAACAGCAGCCATGTTGGATCTGGGCAGTGGCCCATCCAGTCCAACACTCTAGACCAGGGGTGTCAAACAGGGCCCGGAGGCCCAGAGGGATCCTATCAGGCCCCCGGGCAACTGGTTCTCATCTACTTCCTCCTCCCTCTCTCTTGCTTCCTTCTTCGTAACAGCTTGCTTTGCCAGGCTCTCTCGATCGCACAGCAGAGCTGCTGAGCCAAGCCTCTCTTCCTTCTACTGGCTGGGGCTCCTCCCCCTCCTGGTTCCTTGGGGAAGGAGAGAAAGAGCCAGAGCTTCCTTTGCCCATTTCCCTGGATCATATGGGAGAGATACAAGGGAAGAACCTTTAAGACCAACGAGTGCGAATGTTTTCATCGCGTTTTAAGTTTTTTTAAAAAAATCTTTGATTGTGTTTGTGTTTTTATAAAGTTTACATCTCTGCTGCCTAATCTTAAATAGGTACACACATGGCCTGGCCCAACATGGCCCGGCCTGACAAGGTCTCATTTGGGTCAGATGCGGCCCTCAGAACAAATGAGTTCGACACCCCTGCTCTAGACCGGTGGTCCCCAACACTTTTGAGACTAGGGACCAGTTTTGTGGAAGACAATTTTTCCACAGACTGGAGTGGGGGGAGGTGATTTCAAGATGATACAACAGAGCGCGGAGCTCGGGCCGGGCAGGGGTTCTCTTGCCAAGGAGGTTCCCAACCCACCTCCCTCAGCATCACAGGTGCCGGCCACTCTAGGCGTTACCAGGAAAACTCTATGGTTTTCCCAGACGCTCTAGCCGTTTGGGAGGGAAAGCCACCTTCAAGAGGGGTTTAGATAAAAATATGGAGCAGAGGTCCATCAGTGGCTATTAGCCACAGTGTGTGTGTATATATAAAAATTTTTGCCACTGTGTGACACAGAGTGTTGGACTGGATGGGCCGTTGGCCTGATCCAACATGGCTTCTCTTATGTTCTCTTAAAACTCTATGGTACAATAGGTACCATAGAGTTTTTACCTCCCCAAATGCTAGAGCGTCTGGGAAAACCATACAGCAGGGGTGGCCAACAGTAGCACTCCAGATGTTTTTTGCCTACAACTCCCATCAGCCCCAGCCATTGGCCATGCTGGCTGGGGCTGATGGGAGTTGTAGGCAAAAAACATCTGGAGAGCTACCGTTGGCCACCCCTGCCGTAGAGTTTTCCCGGAAACACCTAGAGTGGCCGGCACACGATGTTGCCAGCGCGATGACGTCACTCGTGGGTGACTTGGCAACCCTATGCAGGCAGGAGTGGCTGTAGGTGCAGATGAGGCTTCGCTCGCTTACCCTCCGCTCACCTCCTGTGCGGCCTGGTTCACGCTGCAGTCTGGCGCCTCCACTGATCGGACGAGGGGCGGAACTCAGGCAGTGGTGCAGATGGGAGCACCTGCTTGCCTGCCGCTCACCTCTTGTGCGACCCCAGTTGCTAACAGGCCATGGACCAGTCCTGGTCTGTCGCTCAGGGGTTAGAGGTCCAATTTCGCACTAGACCTTTAAGATATTGGATTTATATCCCGCCCTCCACTCCGAAGAGTCTCAGAGTGGCTCACAATCTCCTTTCCCTCCCCCCCCCCCACAAAAGACATCCTGTGAGGTAGATGAAGATATTGGATTTATATCCCGCCCTCCACTCCAAAGAGTCTCAGAGCGGCTCACAATCTCCTTTACCTTCCCCCCACCCACGACAGACACCCTGTGAGGTAGATGAAGATATTGGATTTATATCCCGCCCTCCACTCCGAAGAGTCTCAGAGCGGCTCACAATCTCCTTTACCTTCCTCCCCCCCCACAACAGACACCCTGTGAGGTAGATGAAGATATTGGATTTATATCCCGCCCTCCACTCCGAAGAGTCTCAGAGCGGCTCACAATCTCCTTTACCTTCCTCCCCCGCAACAGACACCCTGTGAGGTAGATTAAGATATTGGATTTATATCCCGCCCTCCACTCCGAAGAGTCTCAGAGGGGCTCACAATCTCCTTTCCCTTCCTCCCCCACAACACACACCCTGTGAGGTAGATGAAGATATTGGATTTATATCCCGCCCTCCACTCCGAAGAGTCTCAGAGCGGCTCACAATCTCCTTTCCCTCCCTCCCCCACAACAAACACCCTGTGAGGTGGGTGGGGCTGGAGAGGGCTCTCACAGCAGCTGCCCTTTCAAGGACAGAGAGCGGCCTACAATCTCCTTTACCTTTCTCCTCGACAACAGACACCCCGTGAGGTGGGTGGGGCTGGAGAGGGCTCTCACAGCAGCTGCCCTTTCAAGGACAACCTCTGCCAGAGCTATGGCTGACCCAAGGCCATTCCAGCAGGTGCAAGTGGAGGAGTGGGGAATCAAACCCGGTTCTCCCAGATAAGAGTCCGCACACTTAACCACTACACCAAACTGGCTCTAATCCTGGTTTAGCCCTGTCCCCAAACTGACATTCAACACTAGAATCAGAGAATCAGAGAAACCAACTCTGTAAGGGAAGATCTTGTCTCACTAACCTGTCAGAGTTCTTTGAGGGGGTGAACAAACATGTGGACAAAGGGGATTCGATACATGTTGTTTACCTTGACTTCCAGAAAGCTTTTGATAAAGTTCCTCATCAAAGGCTCCTTAATAAGCTTGAGAGTCATGGAGTAAAAGGACAGGTCCTCTTGTGGATCAAAAACTGGCTAATTAATAGGAAAGAGAGAGTGAACATACATAGACATTTTTCTCAGTGGAGGGTGGTAAGCAGTGAGGTGCCGCAGGGCTCAGTACTGGGTCTGATGCTTTTTAACTTGTTCATTAATGATTTGGGAGTAAGCAGTGAAGTGGCTAAGTCTGAGGGTGATACTAAATTGTTCAGGGTGGTGAGAACCAGAGAGGATTGTGAGGCACTCCAAAGGGATCTGTCGAGGCTGGGCGAGTGGGCGTCAATGTGGCCAGTGAGGTTCAACATGGCCAGGTGCAAGGTAATGCACATTGGGGTCAAAAATCCTAATTATAAATTGATGGGGGTGTGAACTGGCAGAGACTGACCAAGAGAGAGATCTTGGGGTCGTGGTAAATAACTCACTGAAAATGTCAAAACAGTGTGCAATTGCAATAAAAAAGGCCAACCCTATGCTGAGAATCATTAGGAAGGGAACTGAAAACAAATAAGCCAGTATCATAACGCCCCTGTGTAAATTGATGGTATGGCCTCATTTCGAGTTCTGTGTATAATTCTGGTCATCGCACCTCAAAAAAGATACTATAGCATTAGAAAAAATGCAGAAAGGGGCAACTAGAATGATTCAAGGGTTGGAACACTTTCCCTATGAAGAACAGTTAAAACGCTTGGGGCTCTTTAGCGTGGAGAAATGTCGACTGAGGGGTGACATGATAGAGGTTTACAAGATTAAGCATCGGATAGAGAAGGTAGAGAAAGAAGGTCTTTTCTCCCTTTCTCACAATACAAGAACTCGTGGGCACTCGATGAAATTGCTGAGCAGTCAGGTTAGAACGGCTAAAAGGAAGTCCTTCTTCACCCAAAGGGTGATTAACATGTGGAATTCACTGCCGCAGGAGGTGGTGGCAGCTACAAGCATAGCCAGCTTCAAGAGGGGAATGGATAAGCATCTGGAGCAGAGGTCCATCAGTGGCCATTAGTCACAGGGTATGGATGGGACTCTGTCTGGGGCAGTGATATCTCTGTATTCTTGGTGCTGGGGGGGCAACATCGGGAGGCCTTCTAGTGTCCTGGACACACTGATGGACCTCCTGATGGCACCTGGGGTTTTTTTTTGGCCACTGTGTGACACAGAGTGTTGGAGTGGATGGGCCATTGGCCTGATCCAACATGGCTTCTCTTCTGCGGAGGATTGCACAGTTATTTACAGAGACACCTTCATAAGAACATAACAAGGGCCCTGCTGGATCAGACCAGTGGTGGTCCATCTTCTCTCTGATTCAGGGAGAAGGACGGGGTATAAATTTACAGTCTTCTTGTTCTTTAACCAGCTGCAGATTTCCTAAAAATGCTAATCCATACTGTGGTATCTTAATATATACTGTGACTGAAAGTTGGGGGAACAAAAGGGCAAGTGAGAAATATCTGGCAGGGAGTATCCCAGCATAGAAATCACTGCTTCTTCTCTGGAGCTCCTCTAAACGTGGATTTTGTTTGCCTGTTTCTTTCGCCCAGAAAACCAGTTAGCAGCTTTTACCATTTATCTCAATGCCTTTGTCTTGATGCTCAGGTATGCAGGACTTATGGATGCTTCAAGCATGATGAAGGGGGTTTTAGCATGTTCCCTATGAAGAGTCTGGGACTTTTCTGTTTAGAAAGGAGATGTCTACAGGGGGGACATAATAGAGGTTCAGAAAATGACGCAGGAGCGGAGAGAGTCGACCAAAGAGGAATTTTTCTCCCTCTCTCAAAAGACTCGAACTCGAGGGCATCCAGTTACGCTGATGGGCAGGAGGTTCAGGATAGACAAAAGGAAATACTGCTTGACACAGAGAGTGATTAAAATGTGGCATTTCCGGCCAGAGGATGTCGTGATGGCCACAGGAATGAACAGCTTTCAAAAGGGGGCGAGATAGATTCATGGAGGACAGGTCTATCAATGGCTACTAGCCCTGGGAGCTGAGGGGAACTTCCATGTTCAGAGGCACTCAGTCTCTAAGTTCCATAGCCAGGAGGCAACATCAGGAGAAGGCCTCGGCCTCTTTGCCCTGTTGTTGGCCCTCCAGAGGAACTAGTTGGCCACTGTGGGAAACAGGAGGCTGGACTAGATGGACCCTCACTGGTCTGATCCAGCAGGGCTCTTCTGATGTTCTGAGCCACTTGTTGGGAAGGGCGGGATAGAAGTCATAAAATAAATAAAAATAAATAAATAAATGTTCTTATGAAGGCCTCGGCCTCTTTGCCCTGTTGTTGTCCCTCCAGAGGAACTAGTTGACTACTGAGTGAGACAGGATGCTGGACTAGATGGTAGGATTGCCAAGTCCAATTAAAGAAAAATCTGGGGACTTTGGGGGCGGAGCCAGGAGACTTTGGGGTGGAGCCAGGAGACATTGGGGGTGGAGCCAGGAACAAGGATGTGACAAGCATAATTGAACTCCAAGGGAGTTCTGGCCATCACATTTAAAGGGACAGCACGCCTTTTTAAATGCCTTTCTTCCATAGGAAATAATTAAGGATAGGGGCACTATCTTTTGGGGCTCATAGAATTGAACCCTCTGGTCCAATATTTTTGTAACTTGGGGGGTATTTTGGGGAGAGGCACTGGATGCTATACTAAAAATCTGGTGCCTCTACCTCAAAAAATAGCCCCCCCCAGAGCCCCCAATGCCCATGGATCAATTCCCTATTATTCCCTATGGGAATCGTTCTCCATAGGGAATAATAGAGTGCCTAGTAGACATTTCCCTCCCCACCCCACACTTTCTAAAGGGGGGGGCTCCATACCAGGGAATCCCCCCTCCCTGCCCCCTCCCGCTCTCTCTCTCACACACACACACAAATACTTACCGTACTTGGTCTTCTCCCAGCAGAATTTGCTCGCTGTGAAAACGAAAGCAAGCTGCACAGGAAAAGAAAGGAAGAAGCCGTTCCTGTTTCCTGTTTCCTGTGCAGCCTTAAAGGGACACATTTTAAAAACGGATCCCAAACTGTAAAACAACATGATGCCTACAGGTTTGTTCTCTCTCCGCCCGCCCCCAGATTTTTTAAGAGCGGGGAAGGAGGCTGAAAATTTGGGGGTCCCCCGCCAGGGCGGGAGGGTTGGGAAGCCTACTAGATGGACCCCTGGTCTGATCCAACAGGGGTCTTCTGATGTCCTTATGAAGGCCTCAGCCTCTCTGCCCTGTTGTTGGCCCTCCAGAGGAACTGGCTGGCCACTGAGTGAGACAGGATGCTGGACTAGATGGACCACTGGTCTGATCCAGCAGGGCTCTTCTGATGTCCTTATGAAGGCCTCGGCCTCTCTGCCCTGTTGTGGCCTCCAGAGGAACTGGCTGGCCACTGAGTGAGACAGGATGCTGGACTAGATGGACCACTGGTCTGATCCAGCAGGGCTCTTCTGATGTCCTTATGAAGGCCTCGGCCTCTCTGCCCTGTTGTGGCCTCCAGAGGAACTGGCTGGCCACTGAGTGAGACAGGATGCTGGACTAGATGGACCACTGGTCTGATCCAGCAGGGCTCTTCTGATGTCCTTATGAAGGCCTCGGCCTCTCTGCCCTGTTGTGGCCTCCAGAGGAACTGGCTGGCCACTGAGTGAGACAGGATGCTGGACTAGATGGACCACTGGTCTGATCCAGCAGGGCTCTTCTGATGTCCTTATGAAGGCCTCGGCCTCTCTGCCCTGTTGTGGCCTCCAGAGGAACTGGCTGGCCACTGAGTGAGACAGGATGCTGGACTAGATGGACCACTGGTCTGATCCAGCAGGGCTCTTCTGATGTCCTTATGAAGGCCTCGGCCTCTCTGCCCTGTTGTGGCCTCCAGAGGAACTGGCTGGCCACTGAGTGAGACAGGATGCTGGACTAGAAGGACCACTGGTCTGATCCAGCAGGGCTCTTCTGATGTCCTTATGAAGGCCTCGGCCTCTCTGCCCTGTTGTGGATAATGATTTTTGATAACTAGACCTGCTGCTCTGGTGTGTGGCCTTGATGGGTTTGTTCCTTGTTTTGTGCTGGATTAAGTAGGGCTTTAGAAACCGGCAAACAGGTCCCCCTTTCAAAATGCCTGTGTGCGTGTGTGCCTTTAAAGTTGAGCAGGAAGCAGGAAGCGCAACATGGGGAAGGGTCAGCAGTAGTTTCAGCCCTCCGTTTGTTTTGCTTTCGTTTTCAGAGCAAGTAAAGTTGTGGAGGAACCAGACCCAGTAAGAGTGTGTGTGTGTGAGAGAGAGAGAGAGAGATGGAGGGGGCAGGGGATTCCCCGGTTTGGAGGCCCTCCCCTCAACTTTAGAAAGTGGGGTGGGGGAGGTAAATGTCTACTGGGCACTCTATTATTCCCTATGAAGAACAATTCCCATAGGGAATAATGGGGAATTGATCCGTGGGTATCTGGGGCTCTGGGGAGGATGTTCTTTGATGTAGAGGCACCAAATTTGCAGCATAGCATCGGATGCCTTTCCTCAAAACACCCTCCAAGTTTCAAAAGGATTGGACCGGGGGGGCCAATCCTATGAGCTCCCAAAGAAGGTGCCCCTATCCTTCATTATTTCTAATGGAGGGGAGGCATTGAAAAAGTGTGCAGTCCCTTTCAATGTGATGGCCAGAACTCCCTTTGGAGTTCAATTGCACTTGTTCCAACCTTGCTCACGACTCCGCCCCTAATGTCTCCTGGCTCCACCCCCAAAGTCTCCTGGCTCCACCCCCAAAGTCTCCTGGCTCCACCCCCAAAGTGTCCTGGCTCCACCCCAGTGTCTCCTGGCTCCACCCCTAAAGTCCCCAGATATTTCTTGAATTGGACTTGGCAAGCCTTCCTTTCCTTCTCTACCTTACTTTTCTCCTTCCTTGCCTTATCAGTGCCTTCCCCTTCTGTTTCTCTCTTCCCACCCCATCCCATCACTAATTGATAAAAAAAATTTAAAAGTCTGTGAAATATTTCAATTTACTTGGTTTTATAATTAGAAACGAAATTGAAATGTATAATATTATATACTGTGCCAAGGGCTGCCGAGTCCCTGGGTCGGGCAAGGGTTCTTCCACCCTGGAGGCTCCCAACCCGATGGCCCACATTGGGCTAGCAGGGGGAACCTCCCCCGACATTGCTGGCGCGATGACGTTGCGTGCGGCCGCTCTAGGCGTTTCCAGGAAAACTCTATGGTTTTCCCGGACACTATAGCAATTTGGGAGGCAAAACTCTATGGTACCTATTGTTCACTTGGGGCTCTTTAGCTTGGAGAAACGTCGACTGCGGGGTGACATGACAGAGGTATACAAGATTATGCATGGGACAGAGAAGGTAGAGAAAGAAGTCCTCTTCTCCCTTTCTCACAATACAAGAACTCGTGGGCACTCCATGAAATTGCTGAGTAGTGGGGTTAGAACGGACAAAAGGAAGTCCTTCTTCACCCAAAGGGTGATTAACACGTGGAATTCACTGCCGCAGGAGGTGGCGGCGGCGGCTACAAGCATAGCCAGATTCAAGAGGGGAATGGATAAGCATATGGAGCAGAGGTCCATCAGTGGCTGTTAGCCACAGTGTATTGTTGGAACGTTCTATCTGGGGCAGTGATGCTCTGTATTCTTGTGCTTGGTGGTGGGGGGGGGCACAGTGGGAGGGCTTCTAGTGTCCTGGCCCCACTGATGGACCTCCTGAAGGCACCTGGGTTTTCTTGGCCACTGTGTGACACAGAGTGTTGGACTGGAGGGACCACTGGCCTGATCCAACATGGCTTCTCTTATGTTCTTAAAAGGAAGCAGTGGAGGCAAGTGGGGTCAATTCTCAGCTGATGTCTGGCAACCCTGTAGAGATGTCAAGGCCAGAGACGTTCAGGTGAATATATGAACATATGAAGCTGCCTTCTACTGAATCAGACCCTCAGTCCATCAAAGTCAGTATTGTCTACTCAGACTGGCAGCGGCTCGCCAGGGTCTCAAGCTGAGGTTTTTCACGCCTACTTGCCTGGACCCTGTTTAGTTGGAGATGACGGGGATTGAACCTGGGACCTTCTGCTTCCCAAGCAGATGCTCTACCACTGAGCCACCGTCCCTCCCCTGCTCTCCAGGGTCTCAAGCTGAGGTTTTTCACGCCTACTTGCTTGGACCCTTTTTAGTGGGAGATGCTGGGGATTGAACCTGGGACCTTCTGCTTACCAAGCAGATGCTCTACCACTGAGCCACCGTCCCTCCCCTGCTCTCCAGGGTCTCAAGCTGAGGTTTTTCATGCCTACTTGCCTGGACCCTTTTTAGTTGGAGATGCCGGGGATTGAACCTGGGACCTTCTGCTTACCAAGCAGATGCTCTGCCACTGAGCCACCGTCCCTCCCCAGATGTGGTTTAGCGCTTGCCTGCCCCTCTGCGTAGCGACCCTGGACTTCCCTGGTGGTCTCCCATCCAAGTGCTAACCAGGGCTGACCCCGCTTAGCTTCTGAGATCTGAAGAGATCAGGCTAGCCTGGCCCATCCGGGTCAGGGCATGTACTCATTCTGAGAAAAGGGAAAGAGAACGCTCAGCTTTTTGTATAAATGCTTAATAGTTTTACAAGCAGTCGTGAACATTGCGGGGTCCTTATGCGCCATCTTCCTTATTAGAAAAGCATGAGGCTTCTAAGAGTGGTGGGGAATTAGGGAGCCACATCCAGGGGGGTCCGAAGGATCTTCCCCTTTGATGCTCGCAAAATTGGACTGATGCCATTTCCTCTGACGGATCGTGCTGTTGTTTGTTTTCTCCCTGCCCCCCCCCCCCAAGTGCTGCAAAACATGTTTCAGACCTGGATTTCAAACAGAAGCCTCATTGCGACGGGGAGGGGAATGCCCCCCCAGTGAGAACACACAGGGAACATGGCAGGGGAGGGTGGATTGGGATGTTAGAACGGGGAGGGGCTGTGGCTCAGGGGTAGAGCATCCGCTTGGTAAGAAGAAGGTCCCATGTTCAATCCACGGCATCTCCAACTAAACAGGGTCCAGGCAAGTAGGCATGAAAAACCTCAGCTTGAGACCCTGGAGAGCAGGGGAGGGACGGTGGCTCAGTGGTAGAGCATCTGCTAGGTAAGCAGAAGGTCCCAGGTTCAACCCCTGGCATCTCCAACAAAAAAGGGTCTAGGCAAATAGGCATGAAAAACCTCAGCTGGAGACCCTGGAGAGCCACTGCCAGTCTGAGTAGACAATACTGACTTTGATGGACTGAGGGTCTGATTCAGTAGAAGGCAGCTTCATATATTCATATGTTCATTAATGCTTTGGAGGGACGGTGGCTCAGCTGTAGTCCCCATCAGAATCGGGCCCCTGTGTCACTTGACAAATGGACTTGTCACTGGCTGTGTCCCTGTGGCGAACAAGAGTAAAGTGTAACATGTAGTCTGGCCCAGGGCTTTTTTTGTAGCAGGAACTTTTTTGCATATTAGGTCACACACCCCTGATGTTGCCAATCCTCCAAGAGCTTACAGGGCTCTTCTTACAGGATCTACTGTAAGCTCTAGGATTGGCTACATCATGGGGGCGTGGCTTGGGAAAACACCTTGGGAGGAGGAAGGCAGGATCTCAACCTTCCATGCTGTGGTCCCATTGAGGATCAGGCCATTTGTCACATGAAGAAGAGAAGAAGAAGAAAACCATAGATTTCTACCCTGCCCTTCTCTCTGAATCAGAGTCTCAGAGCGACTTACAATCTCCTTTCCCTTCCTCCCTCACACCTTGTGAGGTAGGTGGGGCTGAGAGAGCTCTCAAAGCAGTTGCCCTTTCAAGGACAGAGTCTCAGAGCCGCCTACAATCTCCTTTATCTTCTTCCCCCACAACAGACACCTTGTGAGCAATGTTCCCTCTAAGCTGCAGAGTCTTGCTAGCAAAAATTCTACTTTGTGAGCTACTGGCATTAAAGTTGTGAGCTGCTGCATAAATTAGTTTGCCCTGAGCCATTTTTCCTGAGCTGAGACAAAAAATGTGTGAGCTGGAGGCTAAAAATCTGTGAGCTAGCTCTTGCAAACTCAGTTTAGAGGGAACACTGCTTGTGAGGTAGGTTGGGCTGATAGAGCTCTCACAGAAGCTGCCCTTTCAAGGACAGAATCTCAGAGCGGCCTACAATCTCCTTTACCTTCCTCCCGCACAACAGACACCCTGTGAGGTAGGTGGGGCTGAGAAAGCTCTCCCAGAAGCTTCCCTTTCAAGGACAGAGTCTCAGAGCGGCCTACAATCTCCTTTATCTTCTACCCCCACAACAGACACCCTGTGAGGTAAATGGGGCTGAGAGGACAACTCCTATGAGTGCTATGGCTGACCCAAGGCCATTCCAGCAGCTGCAAGTGGAGGAGTGGGGAATCAAACCCGGTTCTCCCAGATAAGAGGCAGCGCACTTAATCTCTACACCAAACTCAACGGACATGTCACTGGGAACTCGACACAGCAGCATGGCTCTGGGTCCCTGTGAAGAACACGAGTAAAGTGTAACATGTAGTTTGGCTCCGGATATCGGTCACGTGGATGGTCTCCAGTGGTCTGATCCACTCAGCTATTGTGAGACCAAACAAGGCAAAGATTTGCACTGCGAACTGACGGTGTTGTTGGGATGAAGCGCTATCGTGGCACCCCCGTTCCATGCACCCCCAATCTCTGGCACGGGTTCCACAATTTCCTTGTACTCCCAGCCTTGGCTCGCAGTCTCTTCTGTCTACACACATGCTTCTCTTGGCTTCCCATTTGCACAGCGTTTCTATCACTGGCTTCTCCCGCTCACACTTGCCAAGTCTATCGAGCTGCGCGGACAGACGTTCGCAACGAGCAAGGCAGGGACCACCAAACATGTCAAAACACCGCACGATCGTTTGCTCCGTCCCACGCCTTTCGAGAGCCTTGAACTCCAAACGGCTCCTTAGCACCCTTCTCTGATGGGGCTGATCCTCCATCTCGGTTACTTTATCCCTTCGCGCACAGCGTGAGGTTGGGTTTTCTTTTTTAATTGCATGAAAAGAGGCACAGTTTTTAAAACACACACACAACCGATGGAAAATGTACATAAGTTCCATATGGGATGGTCGGCCAATGGAGCGCAGCCAAAGAGAGAGAGGCGCTTTTTTTTTTTTTAATTTGAGTAACGTTCCTCAAAACTGATGGCTGGAATTTTTCCCAGAACGGCCCCATCATGTCCTGGACCAGCTTTTTCTTGATGGGTTTCAGGCAGTCGGTGAAATTTCGGCTCCAGCAGAAATGCGGATAGTTGCCAACGTTTACCCCCGTGATGTTTAAATGCGTAGACGTTCCAGCGATCCAGCCAGATCTTGCAACCCCTTGTAATCCCCAAGGGAAACCATGTGGGGAAACACACTGCCACCTACGGGCTGAACATCCTGTCTTAATTATCAAGTAAGACTGAGTCACGGAGTTCTAGGGCTCGAGGAAAGGAAAGGTCCCCTGTGCAAGCACCGGTCGTTTCCGACTCTGGGGTAATGTTGCTTTCACAATGTTTTCACGGCAGACATTTTACGGAGTGGTTTGCCATTGCCTTCCCCAGTCATCTACACTTTCCCCCCAGCAAGCTGGGGGCTCGTTTGACTGACCTCGGAAGGATGGAAGGCTGAGTCAACCTCAAGTCGGCTACCTGAACCCAGCTTCCGCTGGGATCGAACTCAGGCTGTGAGCAGAGCTTAGGACTGCAGTACTGCAGCTTTACCACTCTGTGCCACGGGGCTCATCCCAGGGCGACTTGCTCCCCCACAACAGACACCCTGTGAGGTGGGTGGGGCGGAGAGAGCTCTCCCAGCTGCCCTTTCAAGGACAGCTCTGTGAGAGCTATGGCTGACCCCAGGCAGTTCCAGCAGCTGCAACTGGAGGAGTGGGGAATCAAACTCGGTTCTCCCCCCCCCCCCAAGTACTGTTTGAAAGGGCTTAAAGGCACAGCGTTTATTTACGGCGCCCTGTTAGTTTGTGATGTTGTGTGGTTTCGACAGGGGGGAGGGAGAATGAGGGCTGTTTTTTTGCAGTGTTACACCTCCCGCACGAATGCCCTGAACAACCCTGCGAGGTGGTGCAACTCGCCAATGGCAGGCGAGGAAGAAGAAGATGATGATATTAGATTTATATCCCGCCCTCCACTCTAAATCTCAGAGTCTCAGAGCGGCTTTAAAAAAAGTTAGTCCCCTGTGCAATTACTAGTCTTTTCCTTTCTGGGGTGATGTTGCTTTCACAGTGTTTTCACAGCAGACTTTTTACAGGGTGGTTTGCCATTGCCTTCCCCAGTCACCTACGCTTCCCCCCCCCCCCCAGCAAGCTGGGTACTAATTTGACCGACCTCAGAAGGATGGAAGGCTGAGTCAACCTCGAGCCGGCTACCTGAAATCCCAGCTTCCACTGGGGATCGAACACAGGCCGTGAGCAGAACTTAGGACTGCAGTACTGCAGCTTTACCACTCTGTGCCATGGAGCTCTTAAGTCTAGAGCTCGAAGGGTCTTGCAAATCGTCTGGTTCAGCCCTTTGACCAGTGCAGGAAATCTGAAGCTTGAACAGGGGTGTCAAACTCATTTATTATGAGGGACGGATCTCATATCAATGAGACCTATTCAGGCCGGGCCATGTGTTTCATAAAATGTAATGCTGGGTAGCACAGAGATAAACTTTATAAAGGACATGAACACAAAGATTTAAAAACAACAACAACTTTAAAACATGCTTAAAAACATTATAGTTGTTGTTCAGTCACACTGTCAAGTCTCTTTGTAACCCCATGGACCAAGTCATAGAATCACAGAATCATAGAGTTGGAAGGGACCTCCACGTTCATCTAGTCCAACTCCCTGCACAATGCAGGAAACTCACAAATACCTATCCCAAATTCACAGGATTTTCATCGCTATCAGATGGCCATCTAGCCTCCATTTAAAAACCTCCAAGGAAGGAGAGCCCACCACCTCCCGAGGAAGCCTGTTCTACTGAGGAACCGCTCTAACGGTCAGGAAATTCTTCCTAATGTTGAGCCGGAAACTCTTTTGATTTAATTTCAACCCATTGGTTCTGGTCCTACCTTCCGGGGCCACAGAAAACAATTCAACACCATCCTCTATATGACAGCCCTTCGAGTACTTGAAGATAGTGATCATATCACCTCTCAGTCACCTCCTCTCCAGGCTAAACATGCCCAGCTCCTTCAACCTTTCTTCATAGGACTTCATCTCCAGACCCCTCACCATCTTTGTCGCCCTCCTCTGGACCCATTCCAGCTTGTCTATATCCTTCTTAAAAGATGGTGCCCAAAACTGCTTCCGGGTGTTGGAGAACGGCGAGCTGAACTGCTTCTCTGAAGGGGAGCAGACTGGAACGTCTGTTCGGGGTAGAAAAAAGCAATCCAATGCCTACTGCCTACTTTTCTCAGTCAGAGATTAGTCCAAGACATGCTTGGAAAATTCTGAGGAGATTTACTTTGGCTTAAAAGGAGTCCCGGGGGGGGGGGGGCTCCTTTGAGGCTTTGAAGGGTCTCCAGAGACGAGTTGCATTCCAGCGTCTACAGAGGTTTCCAGAGTCATTCAATTGACTTAAGCTCATCAAGATCCAAACCTTCTTTGATTCTACTGAATATCTAAATTCATACAAGACCGGAGCCGTTTTGGATAACCACAGCAAAAGGTACAGATCATTATCTATCATTCCGGGACTAATAAGAACTGTAAAAATTAAAATTCAAAAGGTGGAAGATTGAATATAGAAGCTATTGATAAAGAAGGGGAGAAGGGGTGAAATTGGGACCGTAAAATACTAAAAGGCAGTGCTAAAAAAAGAAAATTATTGTTTGGAATACTTGCGGTTTTGGTTGAAAAGTCCCATTGTCACAGAACTGCAGATCTAATAGACGACACAGGAAATATGTCACAAACATCGTGAGATCTCTCTATAATAATAATAATAATAATAATAATAATAATAATAATAATAATAATAATAATAATAATAATAATAATAAATTTTATTTGTACCCCGCCCTCCCCTGCCGAAGCAGGCTCAGGGCGGCTAACAATACGGTGACCAATGGTACACCAACAATAAAACAGTTACATTAGAAACATTAAATTAAACATTGAATTAACCTTAAAAGCCTGAGTTAAAACAATTAACTAAAACATATTAAACGCTATCCTTGAGACTCTTCTAGTTGATGCTGATGGCGGATTTTCAGTTATTCATAGGCTAATTTAAAAAGGGTGGTCTTGCAGGCCCTGCGGAACTGATCAAGGTTCCGCAGGGCCCGCACCTCCTCTGGGAGTTGGTTCCAGAGATGTGGGGCTGCGGCCGAAAAGGCCCGAGAGCGAGTGTTCTGTAGTTTAATTTGTCTTGGCCCAGGGGTAGTCAGTCTGTTCTTTCCTACTGACCTCAGTGCTCTCTGGGGTTCATACGGGGAGAGACGGTCCTTCAGGTAGGCTGGTCCTCGGCCATATAGGGCTTTAAAGGTGATAACCAGCACTTTGTACTGGACCCGGTATACAATCGGTAACCAGTGCAGTTCACGTAGCCCCGGCCGTACATGTTCCCATCTTGGGAGACTAAGTAGCAGCCTGGCCGCCGCGTTCTGCACTAGCTGTAACTTCCGGGTCCGGCACAGAGGCAGCCCCATGTAGAGGGCGTTACAGTAGTCCAATCGTGAGGTGACCGTCGCATGGATCACCGTTGCTAGGTCCCGACGCTCTAGGAAAGGGGCCAACTGCTTTGCCCGCCTCAGGTGGAAGAAAGCTGACTTGGCAGTGGCTGTTATCTGGGCCTCCATTGATAATGAAGGCTCCAGTAAGACACCCAGACTCTTCACCTGTTGCGCCGCCTTTAGCTGCACACCATCGAAGGTCGGGAGGGATATTTCTCCCCCTGGAGCGCCGCGACCCACACAGAGAACCTCTGTCTTTGCCGGATTCAGCTTCAGCCCACTCAGTCTAAGCCACGTTGCGATAGCCTGTAACGCCCGATCCAGGTCTTCCGGGGGGGAGGCGGGCCGGCCGTCCATTAGCAGATAGAGCTGGGTGTCATCTGCATATTGGTGGCAGCCCAGCCCAAACCTCCTGGCAGCGAGAACGGGATTTGGTGGCAAGTAAAGCAGGAAGTGTGTTACAAGCATCGCGAGATCTCTCTACCAGCGAGAACGGGATTTGGTGGCAAGTAAAACAGGAAGTAATCTCTGAAGAAGGGGAAATTGTGAGTCAGCCAGCCTACTCTAAGACTGAGAAATCATAGAAAAACATCAGCGGCCATTATAAGAAGGTCAAAATTTAAAAGTTATTTAAAAGGATTTGAGACATTGAAAATTAGTGAAGCTGGAGAATTTGAACATTGTAAGTTAAATACTACTGGACATTATTGTTAAAAACTATTTTGGAAACCTCCAGAAAAAAGTGGAAAAAAGTTTAAAAAGGGGACTTAAAAGTCACGACCGCCATTTTGGAAAAATTATAAACTTTAAAAATTTATATCTGAGCTTGGGAGGCTCCAGAGATGGCAATTTTGGGCTTATTGAAAAAAGCAAAATTCATTCTTTAAAACCTGATAGTTGGATTTTAATTTGGTGAGGTCAACTTTTTCAGCATTTTTACATGTCAGACCATAAGCCAATACACACAAGGGCTGCTTCACTGGAGAAGATGCAGGAGCAATTGGATGTAATGGAAGCAAGGATGATGAAAGGGATGAAAGAACTAATAACTGCCTCCAAAAAGGAAATTAGAAAGGACATTGAAGATTTGAAAAAAGATATAGAGGATCTCAGAAATGAAACTGTGGTAACATCTAAGAAAGTGCAAGAAGTGGAGGGGAGAGTGAAAGCACATGATTCCACCTTGAAATATATACAAGAAAAAGTGGTAATACATGGCTGCAAACTGATGGAAACTCAGATACGTCTTAGAGGAGTACCTAAAGACGAACAAATTGACTTGAAGGAACATGAAATAAAAATTATTGCGGAATTCCTGGAGGAAGATCTAGAAGGTACTAGGAGCATGTATGACTAAGTGTACAGAGTTAACTCATTCTATGCCAAAAAGAATAATTTACCAAGAGATGTGGTTATAAAGTTTATGACAAAAGGAATGGTGGGAAAGTTCATAAATAAAAACTTTGGGAAAACATTGACAGTTGAAGGCAGCAGAGTAAGAATCATGGAGAAGTTGCCAGGACAAGTGTTAACTGATAGAAGGACATACAAGAAATTGACAGAAAAATTACGGGACAATGAAATAAGGTATAGGTGGATACTACCAGAAGGTGTGAGTTTTGAACGTCAAGGGAAAAGGATCACAATTACAAATACACAAGAACTGCGTAGGTTTTATGAAGAACATAAAGAATTTGAACCATGATGGATTACAAATTATTATCTTGGAGTGTAAATAGTCTAAATTCACCGCAGAAAAAGAAAGGCAACATTTCATTGAATTAAAAAGCAAAATTGTAATATAATTTGCTTGCAAGAAGTACACATTAAACAAAAGGATTATAAATTTTTATGGAACAAACAATTGGGACTAGAATTTTTTTCACTGGCTGAGCAGAAGAAAAGAGGAGTGATTTTTTATATTAAACAAGAATTGAACCCAAAATTGATTTTTAAGGATAATGATGGGAGATATATAGTGGTGGAAATAACAATAAATGAAAAAAAAAGTCGCTATTGGGACTGTATGCACCAAATGGAGCAAAAGATACTTTTTAAAAAGAAATTTCACAACAATTGGATAATGTGACATATGAACAAAGTATAATAATGGGAGACTTTAATGGAACAATTAAGAATGCATTGGATAGATCTGGGGAAAAAATACTAAGGAAGGGAAATGGCCAAAGTCCTTTTTTGAATTAGTTAAACAAGAAAATTTGGAAGATATATGGAGGAAGTTCAACCCTGAAGGGCGGGACTATATCTTTTTTTCAGCAAGACATAATACCTTTTCAAGAATTGACATGTTGTGGGGTACAAAAGACTTAGGTCTTATTACAAAGAAAATAGAGATCTTACCTAAAGTAGGAGCAGATCATAATTTATTATTGTGGTCAACTAAGCCGGTTAAAAAGGTGAGAAGATGGAGGTTAAATGAAGACTTACTAAAAAATAAAGAAATAGTGGCATCTCTAGAGAAATAAAATAAAACTTTCTTCCAAATAAATGATAAGGAGGATATCGAATTTCAAACGGTTTGGGATACGTATAAAGCAGTAATGAGAGGGATATTGATTACACTGAATAATAAAGATAAAAGAGCAAAGGAAAAACAATTGCTGAACATCCAGAATGAAATAAAGAAAAAAGAGGGGGAGCTGAGGAAGAGACCTGGGAAAAAGAAAATTATGAGGGAAATTACAATACTTAAAACACAAATGAGACATTTGTTAAATAAAGAACTGGAAGGGAATCTGAAAAGATTGCAGCAGAAATCTTTTGAAGGAGCAAATAAACCTGGAAAATATTTGGCTTGGCAAATGAAAAAAAAAGAGAGAAAAAAAATTATTAACAAAATAATAGTTGATGGTAAAGAGATTGTGGATCAAGAAGGAATCAAAAGAGAATTTTTTAAATACTATGCCAAATTGTTTAAAGGTTTTGAGATAAACAAAGAAAAGATGGAAATATATTTGCAAAAATTTAAAATAGCTCCCTTAACAGAAAATATGGAGAAAGTTTTGAATGAACCAATTGGTAAAATAGAAATTGAAGCGGCAATTAATTCAATGGAAATGGAAAAAGCACCTGGTCCAGATGGATATACAGCAAATTTTTTTAAAACCCTTAAAGAGGAGTTAACACCAAAGCTTCAAAAACTGATGAATATTATCAGACTGCAGGGGAAAATACCAAATACATGGAAGGAAGCAGTAATTTTGCTGATTCCAAAAGAGGACAGAGATGTCATGAATGTAAAAAACTATATACCAATCTCATTGTTAAATAATGACTATAAAATATATACAAGAATCTTAGCAGAATTACTTAAACAATACTTGATGAACTTTATTAAGGAGGAACAAGCAGGATTTCTTCCCAAAAGACAAATTAGGGACAATTTAAGGACCGTTGTAAATATTGTAGACTATTATGAAAGACATCCAGAAAAAGAAGTCCCTCTATTTTTTGTGGACACAGAGAAAGCTTTCGATAATTTAAACTGGGACTTTATGTTTGCCGTGATGGAAAAAATGGAATTGGGGGAAAGCTTTATAAGAATGGTGAAAGCAATATATACTGAACAGTATGCAAAACTTTACATAAATGCGGATCTTACAGAGAATATGATAATTAGTAAGGAATCAAGACAAGGTTGCCCTCTTTCTCCATTGTTGTTTATAATGACTCTTGAAGTTTTGTTGATGCAAATTCAAGAAGATAAAGAAATAGAAGGTTTGAAACTAAAAGGCTTTACTTATAAATACAGAGCATTTGCAGATGATGTAATGTTTATAAATGAAAATCCTATACAAGTAACACCATTATTACTAGGTAAGATACAAGAATATGGAGAAATGGCAGGATTTTACATCAATAAAGAGAAGTCAATTTTTTTATGCAAAAACATGCAAATGAGTAAACAACAAGAATTGCAGAAGCTAACAGGATGTGAAGTTACCTCTAAAATAAAATATCTGGGTGTGGAGATCACAATGAAAAATATCAACTTATATAAAAACAATTATGAAAAGCTATGGCATAAAATGAATGAAGACATGGTAAAATGGAATAAACTTTATTTGCCATTGCCTGGAAGAATAGCTGCAATAAAAATGAATATTCTACCAAGAATTATGTATTTGTTTCAAACAATTCCAATAGTGAAAGATAGTAAACAATTTAATAAATGGCAAAGAAAAATTTCAGAGTTTGTATGAGCGGGGAAGAAACCAAGAATTAAAATGAAAATTTTAACAGACACAAAAGAAAGAGGAGGATTTCAATTACCAGACTTAAAGTTATATCACAAAGCAATATGTCTAGTATGGATAAAAGAGTGGGTGACGTTGTTGAATAGAAAACTTTTAGCATTGGAAGGCCATGGAAATATATTTGGTTGGCATGCTTATATGTACTATGGGAAGAAAAAGATGGATGGATTTTTCTCTCACTATATAAGAAGTAATCTGTTAAATATGTAGATGAAATATAGAAAATATGGAGATGAAAGGAAGCCATTGTCGATAGTGCCAGCAGAAGTAATTAAAATATCAGCTGAGACGGGTGAAACAAGATGGTTGTCATATAATCAATTATTAAAAATACAAGGTGGCAAGACAGAGTTGAAAACAGCTGAAGAATTGAATAATAAGCATGACTGGTTCCAGATGCAACAAATAAAGAGCTTGGTGGAAAGCGTATTAAAAATGAAGGAATAAGGAAGGAGCAAACTGAATTAGAAAATGTTCTGCTTGGAGATAATAAGTTGATTTCAAAACTATATAAACCATTACTGAAATGGTCTACTGAAGATGAAGTAGTAAAATCTCAAATGATAAAATGGGCAATTAATGTAAATAAAGAAATACAGATGGAAACATGGGAATACTTGTGGACGAACTCTATGAAAATGTTGACATGTTAAAGTATTAAAGAAAACTGTTATAAAATGATGTATAGATGGTATATGACTCCTAAAAAGTTGGCAAAAATGAATAACAAGATGCCGGATAGATGTTGGAAATGTAAAAAACATGAAGGTTCTTTCTACCATATGTGGTGGACTTGTGAAAGAGCGAAACAGTTTTGGCAAATGATTCAACAATCTGTAGAATCTTGGGATATGAATTTAAGAGAACTCCAGAGACTTTCTTATGGGGATTACAAATGAAGAAATTTCTGAAAAAAGATAGAACTGTAATTTGGTACTTGCTTTCAGCTGCTAGGACATTATATGCGCAGTTACGGAAACAAGATAAAATACCAGAAAAATGGGACTGGATTGTAAAAGTTATGTCATGGAGTAAAATGGATAGACTTACAAGAATCTTGAAAGACTATGATTTAGAGGGATTTAAAATGGACTGGGATAAATTCAGAAGATATATAGAGAAAGAATGGAAAGTGAAAGGACATTGGGTGATTTTTGAGAATACCAATTAGGTATTTAGAAGAAGAAAGAAGATGAACTATAATAACTGAGTGGGATTTTATAAAACATAAGAAATATTTTTTTTTATTTCTTTACAAAATTATATATACATACATATATATATATATATATATATATATATATTTCTTTTTATTATTAAGATTCTTTTAGTGTTAAAGATACTTTTTGATATTAGAATTTTAAGTAATTGGCACTTAAGTCAAGATTTGGGGAGAGGGGAGGAGGGAAAAGAGTAATGTATGGGGAAGGTATTAAGTGTTTATTAATATTTTATTAGTATTGGATATAATTACCATATATTACCAAATAAAATTGTTTTTAACAAAAAAAAAAGATGGTGCCCAAAACTGAACACAATACTCCAGGTGAGTTCTTACCAGAGCAGAGTAAAGCAATACTATCACATCACATAATCTGGACACTATACTTATGTTGATACAGTCCAAAATAGCATTTGCAATTTTGCATTCGCCAGGCCCTTCTGTCTTCCACCATCCTCCAAAGTCTGCTCAAATTTGTGTTAGTTACATCAGTAACACTGTCCAGCCATCTCCTCTTTTGCCATCCCCTTCTTCTTTTGCCTTCTATCTTTCCCAGCATCAGGATCTTCTGCAGTGAGTGCTCCCTTTTCATTCGGTGGCCAAAGTATTGGAGCTTCAGCTTCAGCATCTGACCTTCCAGGGAACAGTCGGGGTTGATTTCCCTTAGGACTGACTGATTTGATCTTCTTGCAGTCCAAGGGACTCTCAAGAGTCTTCTCCAGCACCATAACTCGAAAGCATCTATTCTTCTGCGCTTGGCCTTCCTTATGGTAAAAACATTAGTACTTTTGCAATATTTTGTAACAGTCTCTAATAACTGACACCTCTTGCTCTGAATTATTGCAACAAAATCTGGAGACAGTGTCTGTGCTGTAGCAATCTTGAGTATGATGTTCAGGTGTTTATGTAAGTTGCAAACCTACTTTTCATTTACTGATATTCATTCCAGAAATCTCATGGTCAGTGCTTTGAGCCTGAGACGCAGAGGAAAATATTAAATGGCTGGGCATTGTGAACTTTTGCACTTCAGTTGTAAAGCTGCAGTACTGCAGTTGGAGCCCTCTGCTCACGACCTGAGTTCGGTCCCAGTGAAAGCTGGTCCAGGTAGCCGGCTCCAGGTTGACTCAGCCTTCCATCCTTCCGAGGTCGGTAAAATGAGTACTCAGCTTGCTGGGGGGAAAGTGTAGATGACTGGGGAAGCCAATGGCAAACCACCCTGTAAAAAGTCTGCCGTGAAAATGTTGTGAAAGCAACGTCACCCCAGAGTTGAAAATGACTGGTGCTTGCACAGTGGACTACCTTTACCTTTTATGGCTTGATTGAGCAACCCTGGCCAAGCAAACTGTGAAGCTGAAGGAAGCAAGAGAGGGAGAAGGAAGCAGGCAACAGTGAGTTGTTCGCAGGCCTGATAGGAGCCTGATCCGGCCCCCGGGCCGCACGTTTGACACTCCTGATCTAGAGCATCCCCAACAGATGGTTGTCCTGCCTTTGCTTGAAGACTTCCATTGACTGTCCCAAGATAATTGGGGATGGTGGGAAGTGCTGTCAAATAACTCCCAGCTGACTTACAGCAACCCCGTGGGTTTTGCAAGGCAAAGATGAACAGAGGCCAAGGCCGGCTCTGTCGCTAGGCAAACTAGGTGATTGCCTAGGGCAGGGGTGACCAACGGTAGCTCTCCAGATGTGTTTTTGCCTACAACTCCCATCAGCCCCAGCCATTGGCCATGCTGGCTGGGGCTGATGGGAGTTGTAGGCAAAAAAAAAACATTTGGAGAGCTGCCGTTGGCCACCCCTGGCCTAGGGCACTGGCCTTCTAGGTGTGCCGACTTGGGCATCCCATGTGACTTGGTGATGTCATCAGTGTGAAGGGGAGGGGCACCAGAGGTTAGCCTTGCCTAGGGTGCCGCAACCGGCCCTGACAGAGGTGGTTTGTCATTGCCTGCTTCAGCTGTTGGAACCCTGAAATTCCTTGGTGGTCTCCCATCCTAGTGCTATCCAAGGCTAACCCTGGTTAGCTTCCAAGGTAAGCGGCCTTCAGAGATGGTTTGCCATTGTCTGCCTCAGTGTAGCAAACCTGGACTTCCTTGATCGTGTCCCATTCAAGTACTAACCAGGGCTGACTTTGCATACCTTCCAAGATCAGATGAGATCAGGCTAAGAAGGTCAGGGCAGATGAATACAGGTTTGATGGTCTCCCATCCGATCAGGGGTGGAATTCTAGCAGGAGCTCCTTTGTGTATTAGGCCACATCTTCCCTGATGGAGCCAATCCTCCAAGAGTTTACAAGGCTCTTTTTTGGCCACATTAGGCCACACACCCCTGATGTAGCCAACCTTCCGAGAGCTTACAAGGCTCTTTTTTGGCCACATTAGGCCACACACCTCTGATGTAGCCAACCTTCCGAGAGCTTACAAGGCTCTTTTTTGGCCACATTAGGCCACACACCTCTGATGTAGCCAACCTTCCGAGAGCTTACAAGGCTCTTTTTTGGCCACATTGGGCCACACACCTCTGACGTAGCCAACCTTCCGAGAGCTTACAAGACTCTTTTTTGGCCACATTAGGCCACACACCTCTGACGTAGCCAACCTTCCGAGAGCTTACAAGGCTTTTTTTTGGCCACATTAGGCCACACACCTCTGATGTAGCCAACCTTCCGAGAGCTTACAAGGCTCTTTTTTGGCCACATTAGGCCACACACCCCTGACGTAGCCAACCTTCCGAGAGCTTACAAGGCTCTTTTTTGGCCACATTAGGCCACACACCTCTGACGTAGCCAATCTTCCGAGAGCTTACAAGGCTCTTTTTTGGCCACATTAGGCCACACACCCCTGACGTAGCCAACCTTCCGAGAGCTTACAAGGCTCTTTTTTGGCCACATTAGGCCACACACCTCTGACGTAGCCAACCTTCCGAGAGCTTACAAGGCTCTTTTTTGGCCACATTAGGCCACACACCTCTGATGTAGCCAACCTTCCGAGAGCTTACAAGGCTCTTTTTTGGCCACATTAGGCCACACACCCCTGACGTAGCCAATCTTCCGAGAGCTTACAAGGCTCTTTTTTGGCCACATTAGGCCACACACCCCTGACGTAGCCAACCTTCCGAGAGCTTACAAGGCTCTTTTTTGGCCACATTAGGCCACACACCTCTGATGTAGCCAACTTTCCGAGAGCTTACAAGACTCTTTTTTGGCCACATTAGGCCACACACCCCTGACGTAGCCAACCTTCCGAGAGCTTACAAGACTCTTTTTTGGCCACATTAGGCCACACACCTCTGATGTAGCCAACCTTCCGAGAGCTTACAAGGCTCTTTTTTGGCCACATTAGGCCACACACCTCTGATGTAGCCAACCTTCCGAGAGCTTACAAGGCTCTTTTTTGGCCACATTAGGCCACACACCCCTGACGTAGCCAACTTTCCGAGAGCTTACAAGGCTCTTTTTTGGCCACATTAGGCCACACACCCCGACGTAGCCAATCTTCCGAGAGCTTACAAGGCTCTTTTTTGGCCACATTAGGCCACACACCCCTGACGTAGCCAACCTTCCGAGAGCTTACAAGACTCTTTTTTGGCCACATTAGGCCACACACCTCTGATGTAGCCAACCTTCCGAGAGCTTACAAGGCTCTTTTTTGGCCACATTAGGCCACACACCTCTGATGTAGCCAACCTTCCGAGAGCTTACAAGGCTCTTTTTTGGCCACATTAGGCCACACACCCCTGACGTAGCCAACTTTCCGAGAGCTTACAAGGCTCTTTTTTGGCCACATTAGGCCACACACCCCCGACGTAGCCAATCTTCCGAGAGCTTACAAGGCTCTTTTTTGGCCACATTAGGCCACACACCCCTGACGTAGCCAACCTTCCGAGAGCTTACAAGACTCTTTTTTGGCCACATTAGGCCACACACCTCTGACGTAGCCAACCTTCTGAGAGCTTACAAGGCTCTTTTTTGGCCACATTAGGCCACACACCTCTGATGTAGCCAACCTTCCGAGAGCTTACAAGGCTCTTTTTTGGCCACATTGGGCCACACACCTCTGACGTAGCCAACCTTCCGAGAGCTTACAAGACTCTTTTTTGGCCACATTAGGCCACACACCTCTGACGTAGCCAACCTTCCGAGAGCTTACAAGGCTCTTTTTTGGCCACATTAGGCCACACACCCCTGACGTAGCCAACCTTCCGAGAGCTTACAAGACTCTTTTTTGGCCACATTAGGCCACACACCTCTGATGTAGCCAACCTTCCGAGAGCTTACAAGGCTCTTTTTTGGCCACATTAGGCCACACACCCCTGACGTAGCCAACCTTCCGAGAGCTTACAAGACTCTTTTTTGGCCACATTAGGCCACACACCTCTGATGTAGCCAACCTTCCGAGAGCTTACAAGACTCTTTTTTGGCCACATTAGGCCACACACCCCTGACGTAGCCAACCTTCCGAGAGCTTACAAGACTCTTTTTTGGCCACATTAGGCCACACACCTCTGATGTAGCCAACCTTCCGAGAGCTTACAAGGCTCTTTTTTGGCCACATTAGGCCACACACCTCTGATGTAGCCAACCTTCCGAGAGCTTACAAGGCTCTTTTTTGGCCACATTAGGCCACACACCCCTGACGTAGCCAACTTTCCGAGAGCTTACAAGGCTCTTTTTTGGCCACATTAGGCCACACACCCCCGACGTAGCCAATCTTCCGAGAGCTTACAGGGCTCTTTTTTGGCCACATTAGGCCACACACCCCTGACGTAGCCAACCTTCCGAGAGCTTACAAGACTCTTTTTTGGCCACATTAGGCCACACACCTCTGACGTAGCCAACCTTCTGAGAGCTTACAAGGCTCTTTTTTGGCCACATTAGGCCACACACCTCTGATGTAGCCAACCTTCCGAGAGCTTACAAGGCTCTTTTTTGGCCACATTAGGCCACACACCTCTGACGTAGCCAACCTTCTGAGAGCTTACAAGGCTCTTTTTTGGCCACATTAGGCCACACACCCCCGACGTAGCCAATCTTCCGAGAGCTTACAAGGCTCTTTTTTGTAAGCTCTCAGAGGATTGGCTACATCAGGGGTGTGCGGCCTAATATGCAAAGGAGGTCCTGCTAGAATTCCACCCCTGCATCCGAGTACTAACCAGGGCTAACCTTGCTTAACTTCTGGGATCTGATGAGATGAGACTAGCCTGAGCCGCTGAAGTCTGGGCAGTTGAAGTGAGCCAGGCTTCCTTGGCTGTGTTATTGAACAGTGTAGCCTCGCAGCTTGGTCTTCACCTGGGAGCCACTCTCTGACCCCCTCCTCTGTCTCCCTTTGTCCTCACTTTACAACACATGGCCTTCCTCAATATATACGGCCTTCCAGGGAGACACATGTAGAGTTGCCCGGCACCGCTGTCTGCTCCAGGTAGCTCTCTGGAGAACGTCATTGCCAACTCATCGAGAGGCTTCAGACTGGAATGGTTTTCAGTGGATCTCAGTCATTTCCCCAACTTTTCTGCGATCCATGGGTGCAGGCCTCAGATTCAGCTGAAGCTCGCAGGAGCACAGCTCCTGAACTTTTCTGAGGGTTCCCCCTCCTCCTCCCCCTCCAACCTTGTCCATTGAATAAGAGGTGCAGCTGCATAACAATCCCTGGATTAGGAGAGCGGGCAGCCAGCCAGCCACCAGGGGCTTTGCCACACCCCCAGCAGCCCTCATTAACCCCTGAAGAAGCCCACGCCACCCTGTCTCCACTTCTGTTTCAATAACAGTTTATTGAGTTATATAGATTCACAAACATGAAGGGAAGGGGAAGGTGGTGGGGGAAAGGAAAAGAAACAAAAACAAAACACAACTTATACATAAAACCAAACGAAACAAATGTCTCCGACTGCACTTTTGAAACCCTCATTCCAAATCTAATTTACCATAACAACCCCTGAATCTACTTAAGAGTTCATTCTTTATCCTCTACTTTCTTGTTACAATTTTCAGTCCACAAACAGAAAGGCAACCATCATTCTTTTAGATCTCTTTTACTGTCCTCTTTCAGTAAGTCTGTAAGTACGTCCATTTCCGCTATTTCCAAGAACTTTACAATTAATTCTTCCTTTGTTGGTGTTTCCATCTTCTTCCATTCCTTGGCGTATTGAATTCTTGCAGCTGTTAGTAAATGAACCCGTTCTCAACTTCTTATGTGATTTTGGGTGGCGGGTGGCTTGCTGGCCTTTTGACCAGGGGACAGCGGCCTAGGAGAGCCCCAGGCGAGCGAGGCCTGCTTGGGCTGGCTGGATCTCTAGCCAGCCTAAGCAGGCCTCGCTCGCCCGGGGCTCTCCTTTCTTGCATCACATTGCTTTTGGCTGGAGGGAGTGGCCTATGCTAATGAGTTACGCGAATGAGCCCCACCACCTGGAGAGCCAGTTTGGTGTAGTGGTTAAGTGTGCGGTCTCTTATCTGGGAGAACCGGGTTTGATTCCCCACTCCTCCACTTGAACCTGCTGGCATGGCCTTGGGTCAGCCATAGCTCTGGCAGAGGTTGTCCTTGAAAGGGAAGCTGCTGTGAGAGCCCTCTCCAGCCCCACCCACCTCACAGGGTGTCTGTTGTGGGGGAGAAAGGGAAAGGAGATTGTAGGACGCTCTCTGTCCTTAAAAGGGCAGCTGCTGTGAGAGCCTTCTCCAGCCCCACCCTCCTCACAGGGTGTCTGTTGTGGGGGAGGAAGGGAAAGGAGATTGTAGGCTGCTCTCTGTCCCTGAAAGGGCAGCTGCTGGGAGAGCTCTCTCCAGCCCCACCCACCTCACAGGGTGTCTGTTGTGGGGGAGGAAGGGAAAGGAGATTGTAGGCCGCTCTCTGTCCTTGGAAGGGCAGCTGCTGGGAGAGCCCTCTCCAGCCCCACCCACCTCACAGGGTGTCTGTTGTGGGGGAAGGAGATAAAGGAGATTGTGAGCCGCTCTGAGACTCTTGAGTGGAGGGCAGAATATAAATCCTGTGTCTTCTTCTTCTTAAGTCTGAAGCAGTTTTTCTATTTAAAAAGCATTTAAATATATTTTAAAAGTCTTAAAAAGTCTGGTAGCCTATTTCTATCACAGATATGCCGTTTGTTTTTTGTATAGATCCCCAGATGGGGGCAGGGGACCCCCCAGTTTGGAGGCCCTCCGCCTGCTTCAGGGTCATCAGAAAGCAGCAGAGCTGGATTATCCATTAGGCACTGCTCTACGGGGCCCCATGCCTTTAGGGACCCGGGGCCAGCTTTCCCCCCTGGTTCCCCCCCTGCTTGCAGCCCTCCCAGCCAGCAACTGAGCTGCTCTTGGCCTGACTTGCCTGGTGTGGCTGCTGCTAGCGTGGTTTCCACGTCTGTCTCTCTCTGCCTCTTCCCCCACAGCTTTGTCAAAGGGGCTTTTGAGAAGTTGGCTGCAGCGGGGGCCATGGGGGGGGGGCGCTCAGACTGAAATAATTTGTGAGGGCCTCCCCCCCCCCCAAGATTTCAACGGCCTAGAGGCCTCCACAGGGTTTAATCTGGCACTGGAGAGCAGGGGTAGGGAGGGAAATGTCTGCTGGCCACTCCATTATACTCTATGGAGACCAATTCCCACAGGGTATAATGGAAAATTGATCCATGGGTATCTGCGAGGTGGTGTTTTTCGAGGCAGAGGCACCCAATTTTCAGCGTAGCATCCGGTGCCTCTCCTCAAAAGACCCTCCATGTTTCAAAAAGATTGCATCGGGGGGTCCAATTCTATGAGCCCCCAAAGAAGGTGCCCCTATCCTTCATTATTTCCAGTGGAGGGAAGGCATTGAAAAGGGCTGCGGTCCCTTTAGATGGGATGGCCAGAACTCCATTTGGAGTTAAGTTATGCTTGATACAACTTTGCTCCTGGCTCTACCCCCAAAGTCTCCTGGCTCCGGCCCCAATGTCTCCTGGCTCCACCCCCAAAGTCCCCAGATATGTCTTGAATTGGACTTGGCAACCCTAGGTCCAGTGTGGCTCCTGACCTCCATTGATGGGCCCAGTCGCCTCTGATAGTCCTGAATGCCTTCCACAAGCCTGGCATGGCCCCTGCCTCTGCCGCCAGCTCTGGCACAGAAGAAGGTGAGTACATCTGTCTGTGCATGCACAGACAATGCTCTAGTTTCTGGGGGGGGGTTCTTTAAAACACCCCCCTCAATGTATTTTTAAAGGTTTTCAGATTTTTCTGCAAACCTGAGGTGGCCTCCCAAGTTTGCAGAACTGTCTGTTTTATGTCAGTGTGACCCCCATCTATAGATTTAAGTATCTGCAGATGAGGCCACACTTGACTATTAGACTATACGATTAGACGACGTGCTTGAAGATCCAGAAATGGAATTTCCTGCATGAAAGAAAGAAAGAGAGAGAGAAAGAGAGAGAGAGAGAGAGAAAGAAGGAAAGAAAGAGAAAGAAAGAAAGAAAGAAAGAAAGAAAAAGGAAGAAAGAAAGAAAGAGAGAAAGAGAGAAAAAGGAAGAAAGAAAGAAAGAAAAAGAGAGAGAGAGAGAAAGAAAGAAAGAAAGAAAGAAAGAAAGAAAGAAAGAAAGAAAAGAGAGAGAAAAAGAAGGAAAGAAAAAGAAAGAAAGAAAGAAAGAAAGAAAGAAAGAGAGAAAGAGAGAAAAAGGAAGAAAGAAAGAAAGAAAAAGAGAGAAAGAAAGAAAGAAAAAGGAAGGAAGGAAGGAAGAAAGAGAAAGAAAGAAAAAAAGAAAAAAGAAAGAAAGAGAGAGAGAGAAAAAGGAAGAAAGAAAGAAAGAAAGAAAGAAAGAAAGAGAGAGAAAAAGAAAGAAAGAAAAGAGAGAAAGAAAGAGAAAGGAAGGAAGGAAGGAAGGAAGGAAGGAAGGAAGAAAGAAAGAAAGAAAGAAAGAAAGAAAGAAAGAAAGAAAGAAAGAAAGAAAGAAAGAAAGAAAGAAAGAAAGAAAGAAAGAAAGAAAGAAAGAAAGAAAGAGGATCTGTGCAGACCCTATTTGGATTGTATGTATTTAAAATTTATTTAAAATGTTTTTAAGCCTGTCTCTCTCCTCGCAAATCACGACCCGAGGGGGTAACAACACTACATATAAATACATTACGACTGTATACATTAAACTATACAACACATTAAAAGTGGGAAGAAAGATTCCTGGGGTTAGAGGTCTGACTTGAGTAAATTCTTTACCAGGAGGTTTTAAAAGCTTTTCCTCTCTGGGCAGAGACAAGGCGAAAAGGGGGAAGTCAATCTAATGTCTTTCCAGCCTCATCTTAGCTTCCTCTTAAGAAATGCTACCAAGTCCAGCTGAAGACAATAGGATGGTCCAATCAACCCCCACCCTTGCAGGGAGGAGGAGGAGGAGAAAGGACGAGGAGGAGGAGGAGGAGAAAGGAGGAGGAGGAGGAGGAGAAGGAGGAGGAGGAGAAGGAGGAGGAGGAGGAGAAGGAGGAGGAGGAGAAGGAGGAGAAGGAGAAGAAGAAGGAGGAGGAGAAGAAGGAGGAGGAGAAGGAGGAGGACAGTTGGTTTTATATCCTGCCCTACACTACCCAAAGGAGTCTTGGAGATGCTGACTATCACCTTCCCTTCCTCTCCTCACAACAGACACCCTGTGAACTCAGTGGGGCTGAGAGAGCTGGGACTGACCCAATGTCTCCCAGCTGGCTTAATGTGAAGGAGTGGGGAATCAAACCCAGTTCTCCAGATTAGAGTCTGCCAGTCTTAACCACTACACTACACTGGCTCTCAAGAGATTTAGAGCTATTTACTAGAAGGACTTCAGGAAGAAGCTACTGGAGACTTCAGGAAAAACTTCTTTGACCCAGCCTGACCCGGTCAGTGGGCGGGGAAAAGAGAGATGTTAAAACTCCTGCGTGCGAGGAGGAAGGTCTCTTTGAGTGCTGATTCCATCAAAGCAGACAGAACTCTTAACTGAAGTCTGGAGGAGGAGGCCATTGGCATCTGCTGCCCCAAACAGCTGAAGGAACCTGCAAAGTAATGCTAACTTTGTAGAGATCCATAACATTCCAAACAAAGGAGCTTGTCCTATATTTAACAACAGATTGGGCATGTATAGAGGGAGGGGCAGAGGAATCATGTTGTACCCTTTTCTTAAGAATATAATAAGAACATAAAAAAGCCCTGTTGGATCAGGCCAATGGCCCATCCAGTCCAACGCTCTGTGTCACCTAAGAGAAGCCCTGTTGGATCAGGTCAATGGTCCATCCAGTCCAACACTCTGTGTCACATAAGACCATAAGAGAAGCCCTGTTGGATCAGGCCAATGGCCCATCCAGTCCAACACTCTGTGTCACATAAGAACATAAGAGAAGCCCTGTTGGATCAGGCCAATGGCCCATCCAGTCCAACACTCTATGACATAAGAACATAAGAGAAGCCATGTTGGATCAGGCCAAGGGCCCATCCAGTTTAACACTCTGTGTCACATAAGAACATAAAAGAAGCCCTGTTGGATAAGCCCAATGGCCCATCCAACCCAACACTCTGTGTCACATAAGAACATAAGAGAAGCAATGTTGGATCAGGCCAATGGCCCATCCAGTCCAACACTCTGTGTCACATAAGAACACAAGAGAAGCCATGTTGGATCAGACCAATGGCCCATCCAGTCCAACACTCTGTGTCACATAAGAACATAAAAGAAGCCTTGTTGGATCAGGCCAATGGCCCATCCGGTCCAACACTCTGTGTCACACTGTGGCCAAAAAACCAGGTGCCATCAGGAGGTCCACTAGTGGGTCCAGGACATTAGAAGACCTCCCACTATTGCCCCCCCCAAGCACCAAGAATACAGAGCATCACTGCCCCAGACATAAGAACATAAGAGAGGCCATGTTGGATCAGGCCAATGGCCCATCCAGTCCAACACTCTGTGTCACATGGTGGCCAAAATATATATATATATATATATATATAATATATATATAATATATATATAATATATATATATATATATGTACTTCCTTTTATCCGTTTTAACCTAGCTGCTCAGCAATTTCATTGAACGCCCATGAGTTCTTGTATTGTGAGAAAGGGAGAAAAGGACTTCTTTCTCTACTTTCTCCATCCCATGCATTATCTTGTAAACCTCTATCATGTCACCCCGCAGTCGACGTTTCTCCATGCTAAAGAGCCCCAAGCGTTTTAACCTTTCTTCATAGAGAAAGTGTTCAGACCTTTAATCATTCTAGTTGCCCTTTTCAGTGAGTTATCTACCATGACCCCAAGATCTCTCTCTTGGTCAGTCTCTGCCAGTTCACAACCCATCAACTTGTATTTGTAGCTGGGATTCTTGGCCCCAATGTGCATTACTTTGCACTTGGCCACATTGAACCTCATCTGCCACGTTGACGCCCACTCACCCAGCCTCAACAGATCCCTTTGGAGTGCCTCACAATCCTCTCTGGTTCTCACCACCCTGAACAATTTAGTGTCATCCGCAAACTTGGTCACTTCACTGCTCACTCCCGACTCCAAATCATTTATGAACAAGTTAAAGAGCATGGGACCCAGTACCGAGCCCTGCGGCACCCCACTGCTTACCGTCCTCCACTGCGAAGACTGCCCATTTATACTCACTCTCTGCTTCCTATTAATTAGCCAGTTTTTGATCCACAAGAGGACCTGTCCTTTTACTCCATGACTTATGAATCTCTTGCTCAGTCTGGTGCTGTGTACTGCTAGTAAACATTTTCTTTTAAATAAATGCTTTATAACTTTTGCCCTGTGGTGGAGAGTGTTAAAGCTGCAGTATTTCAGTCCTAAACTCTGCTCACAACCTGAGTTCGATCGCAGTGGAAGCTGGATTCAGGTAGCCGGCTCGAGGTTGACTCAGCCTTCCATCCTTCCGAGGTCGGTCAAAAGAGCCCCCAGCTTGCTGTGGGAAAGTGTAGGTGACCGGGGAAGGCAAGGGCAAACCACCCTTTTGCCGTGAAAATGCCGTGATGCGACGTCACCCCAGAGTCGGTACTTGCACAGAGTGGTGCTTGCACAGGGGACTACCTTACCTTACTTATAACTTTTGATTCCGATAGTGGTTCTCTGTACCACATAGACCTCCACCTTCTTGGACAAGCTGTTTTAAAAGAACACTAAAGAGCCAGTGTGTGTAGGAGTGGGGGAATCAAACCCGGTTCTCCCAGATAACAGTCCACGCACTTAACCACGACACCAAACTGACTCTCTGTGAGGAAATTGGGACTGAGACGCCCTGTGAGGTGTGTGGATGGGGCTGAGAGAACTCCCAAAAGTTGCCCTTTCAAGGACAGCTCTGCGAGAGCTATGGCTGACCCAAGGCCATTCCACCAGCTGCAAGTGGCGGAGTGGGAGAATCAAACCGGGTTCTCCCAAATAAGAGTCCGCACACTTCACCACTGCACCAAACGGGAGCTAAGCAGGATCAGCCCTGGTGAATACACGGATGGGCAGTCATCAAATCAGCTGTGACTTGATAGCAAAAAAATAAAACCAGGACACGTTCTGGATGGATTTTGAGTTGTTACACTCTGATTTCGCATCCCTCAAATGTTCCACTGTGCCTGGAGTATGTGCCGTTTGGTGTGGGGGTGGGGAGTGTGTTCCATTGAATGATTACTGGTCAGGTTTACAGATGTTCTCAGTGGCATTACAGAATGCAGGCTGATGTCAGAGTTGCATATGGGAACAGCATGTGTCCGGTGCGGCTGTCCAAGAAAGCACACAGAGCTGGGGGATCTGACGTTACTAAAGGGTGACAAAACGGAAACAGCTCAAGCATCTGTAGGGTTAGGTTTGTAGAATCTTCGGGCTTGGTGCTGGATCACTTCGACCCGCTCAACTTGGAGGAAGTCGATGGGATCCTCTCCGCTGCTCGCCCAACTACATGCGATTTGGATCCTTGCCCCTCTTGGCTGATTAAATCTTGCCAGAGGGAGCTTAGATGTCCTTTACGGGACATCATAAATAGATCCCTCACAGAGGGGCATTTCCCAAAGCCCTTGAAAGAGGCGTTGGTTCGCCCTCTCTTAAAAAAAAATGTACAGCAGACCCGGCCGAATTGGCGAATTACCGTCCGGTGTCTAATCTACCATTTTTAGGTAAAATCATTGAGACGGCAGTGGAATTGCAGCTACAGAGGTTCCTAGATGATGCTTCCGTTCTTGACCCGTGCCAGTCTGGGTTCCGACCAGGCCATGGGACGGAGACGGTGCTGGTCGCCTTGGTAGATGACCTTCAGCGGCAACTGGATCGGGGCGGCGATGTGGTACTGATGTTACTAGACCTGTCGGCGGCATTTGACACAGTCGACCATCAGTTGCTAAAGCGCCGCCTCGCCGACATAGGAGTTGGGGGGTTGGCCTTGCAATGGCTTTCCTCCTTCCTCTCTGGTCGGGGACAAAGGGTGGCTATTGGGGGTGAGCGTTCCCAGAGGCACACACTTGATTGTGGGGTGCCTCAGGGAGCAGTTCTCTCCCCAATGCTGTTTAACATTTATATGCGCCCCCTTGCCCAGATTGTCCGGAGGTTTGGGCTGGGTTGCCATCAATATGCAGATGACACCCAGCTCTATCTGCTAATGGACGGCCGGCCCGGCTCCGCCCCGGGGAACCTAGATCGGGCTCTGCAGGCTGTAGCGACTTGGCTCAGATTGAGTGGGCTGAAGTTGAACCCAGCGAAGACAGAGGTCCTTTGTGTGGGTCGCAACGCCCTAGGAGGGGAAATAGCTCTCCCAACTTTCGACGGCGCACCATTGAAACCAGTGCGCCAGGTAAAGAGTTTGGGTGTTTTACTGGAGCCTTCATTATCAATGGAGGCCCAGATAGCAGCCACTGCCAAGTCAGCATTCTTCCACCTGAAGCAGGCAAGGCAGTTGGCCCCCTTCCTGGAACGCCGTGACCTCGCAACAGTGATCCATGCAACGGTCACCTCAAGATTGGACTACTGTAATGCCCTCTACTTGGGGCTACCTCTGTGCCGGACCCGGAAGCTGCAGCTGGTGCAGAACGCGTCGGCCAGGCTACTATTGGGGCTCTCGAAATGGGAGCACATATGGCCGGGGCTGCGCGGACTGCACTGGCTGCCAATCACCTACCGAGTCCAGTACAAAGTGTTGGTTATTACCTTTAAAGCCCTATATGGCCGAGGACCAGCCTACCTAAGGGACCGTCTCTCCCCATATGAACCCCAGAGGGCACTGAGGTCAGTGGGTAAAAATAAAATGACCACCCCTGGGCCGAGAGAGGTCAAACTCCAAAACCCCAGAGCACGGGCCTTTTCAGCCGCGGCGCCTGCACTGTGGAACCAGCTTCCGGAGGAAGTGCGGGCCCTGCGGAACCTCGACCAGTTCCGCAGGGCCTGCAAGACCGCCCTTTTCAGACAAGCCTATGCTGATATCGACTGCTGAGTTGCTAGGAATAAAAGAACCGCCATCTGTAATACTACCATGGAACTATCTAAACTGGCAGAACCAGCGCCAGAACAGTTTTATTGCTGCCAGATACATTTAATGTAACTTAAATTATGTATTTTAACTCAATTAACTGGTTTTTATGTTTAATTTTTTAACTGTTAAATTTAAAGTTTTACCTATTTATGTTAATGTATGGAATGTTGTTAGCCGGCTATTTGGGATACAAATAAAATCTATTATTATTATTATTATCTTTCGGGCTCAAGTGCCGTGTTCTACTGGAGAAAGTTTTTCTTCCAGACGTTTTGTTCTCGGCTGCGGAGAACATCCTCAGTGGCGTTGAGGATGTTCTCCGCAGCCGAGAACGAAACGTCTGGAAGAAAAACTTTCTCCAGTAGAACATGGCACTTGAGCCCGAAAGATTCTACAAACCCTAATGATGTTACCAGCCGTGAAAACCTGAAATCTTTGATATCTGTAGGGTTGCCAACTCAAGAAATATCTGGGGACTTTGGGGGTGGAGCCAGAAGCAAGGTTGTGACAAGCACAATTGAACTCCAAAGGGAGTGCTGGCTATCACGTTTAAAGGAACTGCACGCCTTCCCTCCATTGGAAATAATGAAGGATAGGGGCACCTTCTTTGGAGGCTCATAGAATTGGACCCACTGGTCCAATCTTTTTGGAACTTGGGGGGGGGGTCTTTTGAGGAGAGTCACTGGGTGCTACGCTGCAAATTTGGCGATTCGCCTTTGAAAATTTGAGTGCTTGTTCCCGTGTTTGTATCGAGACTTCTGTGAATTTATGAGAGAATTCCGAAGACCCCTCCTTTATAAAGTTGAAGCAACGGCGCAGCAAGGATTAAGCCGGCTTCTGGCGCCATCAGAGGTGGCCATCGGGAGTCTATGAGAATTGCACTGAAAGAATGGACTTTCGTCATTGGTTGCTTAACACTTTATCGGACAAGCACTTTTTGCGCTAGCGCTTTGCTGCGGGAAATGGTGGAATGGAATTTTTGTGCCGATGAATCTATTGTTACAAACGACCGTATGTGCTAGTTATGAGTTTTGTATCTCACCCTACGATGAATATTATGGTTGAGGTGTAAAATTACCATTCTAACCGACAGATAAATTGTTTCTATTGTATTTGTTAATTTTTCACAGTGTTTGTTTTTTGGTTTACCTGCCTGGGGATTGGCAACCCCGCCACATCTGCTTTCTAAAAACACAATCCAAAATGGAATAGAATACGATCCGAGAGAAGTCACTATAATGGATAACACAACAAAACATGCAAGCTAGTGACCAAATTACTAGGAAGTATATAGAAACCAGTCCAAATGTTCAAAACTTGTACATTCAAGTCCCATAGTAGTGTGGTGACAAGCCAATCGATTAAGTACTTGTTTCTTTCCAGTCTTCATCAGACCTGGGACCAACATTGATTCAATTATATAGATTCTTTACACGATTTTCAAGAAGAAGAAGATATTGGATTTATAGCCCGCTCTCCACTCCGAAGAGTCTCAGAGTGGCTCACAATCTCCTTTCCCTTCCTCCCCCACAACAGACACCCTGTGAGGTAGATGAAGATATTGGATTTATATCCTGCCCTCCACTCTGAAGAGTCTCAGAGCGGCTCACAATCTCCTTAACCTTCCTCCCCCACAATAGACACCCTGTGAGGTAGATGAAGATATTGGATTTATATCCTGCCCTCCACTCTGAAGAGTCTCAGAGCGGCTCACAATCTCCTTCACCTTCTTCCCCCACAATAGACACCCTGTGAGGTGGGTGGGGCTGGAGAGGGCTCTCACAGCAGCTGCCCTTTCATGGACAACTTCTGCCAGAGCTATGGCTGACCCAAGGCCATGCTAGCAGGTGCAAGTGGAGGAGTGGGGAATCAAACCCGGTTCTCCCAGATAAGAGTCTGCACACAACACCAAACTGGCTCTTCAAAAAAGAGGGACGCAGAACGTCTCTGGCAGCAATTTCACATCAGCTACAGCTCAGTATGAGGCTTCTTGCGCTATAAACGATTGAATGTGCTAGTTATGAGTTTTGTATTTCACCCTACGATGAATATTATGGTTGATGTGTAAAATTACTATTTATAACCGACAGATAAACTGTTTCTATTGTATTTGTTAATTTTTCACAGTGTTTGTTTTTTGGTTTACCTGCCTGGGGATTGGCAACCCCGCCACATCTGCTTTCTAAAAACACTTGGCGGGCAGCCGGAAAGCTGTTGCCAGGCACCGTGGTACCCATGGGTACCGATTTGGTCCTAGCAGATCATTTCCTCCATGTTGTTAACGATGGCATGCAGAACAGATCTCCCTCCCCTCCTCGCCCCCGCATCTGAACCGTTCTTAGAACAGTTGACAGGATGCCTCTGTCAATTCTTTCTTTAAAAGTACCTGTCGAATACCTTTCCCATATTTCCCCGTAACGACCTGTTAAGAGCCGAGCCCCGTCCTCCCCATGCATTAGACCGCCAGGCACCCCTGCTTTCGAGCGCTTAAGCCATAAAACCGAGAGGGGTCTGCCCTGGAACAGCTGCAGGTAGAGTCGTAATGGCCGGTGAAATCATCCCCACTTCTAACCTCCGTCCATTTGCGGTCCTTTTTTTAACACCCGGCTGCCCCTCAAGAGCTCTGCCAGAAAAGAAGAATAAAAATGTATTGTTTCCCGAATTCCAGCATGGAAATAAAGGGAGGGGGGTAGAGGGGTTTTGTTTTTAACAGCCTCTTTACCCTCACCTGCCTTTCCTTCCCCCCTTGACTGTCCAGCCTTCTGGAATTGCGTTCAGGAAGGGAGTTCTTTCTTCCATAAGACTGCAGCCAAACGCTCAAAACACCCCCCCCCCACTTGCTCCTGTGACTTCAGTAAGGTATATAACTCAGAACACTACATGAGAGCTTTAACCAAGACATATATCGAAAACACAATTTTAAACCACAGTATTTTTCACATGCTGTTGAGCTGTGATGCTGGAGAAGGATCTTGAGAGTCCCTTGGACTGCAAGAAGATCCAGTCAGTCCTAAGGGAAATCAACCCTGACTGTTCCCTGGAAGGTCAGATGCTAAAGCTGAAGCTCCAATACTTTGGCCACCAAATGAGAAGTGCCCGCTCACTGGAGAAGATCCTGATGCTGGGAAAGACATCACCCTGCCAACAAAAGTCCGTAGAGTCAAAGCGATGGTTTTCCCAGTAGTAATGTATGGCTGTGAGAGCTGGACCATAAGGAAGGCCAAGCACAGAAGAATAGATGCTTTTGAGCTGTGGTGCTGGAGAAGACTCTTGAGTGTCCCTTGGACTGCAAGAAGATCCAATCAGTCAGTCCTAAGGGAAATCAACCCTGACTGTTCCCTGGAAGGTCAGATGCTGAAGCTCCAGTACTTTGGCCACCAAATGAGAAGGGAGCACTCACTGGAGAAGATCCTGATGCTGGGAAAGACAGAAGACAAAAGAAGGGGACGGCAAAAGAGGAGATGGCTGGACAGTGTTACTGATGTAAGAAACATGAACTTGAGCAGACTTCAGAAGATGGTGGAAGACGGGAGGGCCTGGAGTGACTTGGTCCAGGGGGTCGCAAAGAGTCGGACTCGACTGTGCGACCGAACAACAACAATTTTTGACAAATTAATTTGGAATTATTTTACAGTCCATTTGACAAGATACAATGTTTTCCTTCGTTTGCTGAAGTCCAGTGCCCCAATGCAGGTGTGATTGCAGTTCCCAAACTGGTGTGGCTGTGACTGGACTGCTGCTTCCTTCCACTTTCAGAGCGAATCCTTCTTCGGGCAGCTCACCAAGGGATGCACTTTCAATTCTGGCACCGCTCCGCTAACCTCCAAGGATCAAGCACGGCTCCACACTTCTATTTGTCCTTCACTTCTCTTGAAAGGGTTTCAAGAGAAGCGAAGGACAAATAGAAGTGTAGAGCCGTGCTTGATCCTTGGAGATGAGCGGAGCGGTGCCAATGTCAAGTGTATCAGGATGCTTCTGACATCCCTCCAAGTGGGTGCCATTTTGCTCCATCAGCCAGCTGAGCAGTGCTGGGGAGGGGAAAGGAGGAAACAGCTGGGGTGGGGGATCCCCGCCTCCAGTGGGGGCCTGGCAACCCTATTTCAAAGAAGAAGAAAAAGATTTTGGATTTATATCCCGCCCTATACTCTGAATCTCAGAGTCTCAGAGCGGTCACAATCCTCTTTACCTCCCTTTCCCCCCACAACAGACAATTTATGAGGTAGGTGGGGCTGAGAGTGCTTTTACAGCAGCTGCCCTTTCAAGGACAGCTTCTATGAAAGGCCATCTCAGCAGGTGCAAGTGGAGGAGAGGGCAATCAAACCCGGTTCTCCCAGATAAGAGAGCTATGGCTGACCCAAGGCCATTCCAGCAGGTGCAAGTGGAGGAGAGGGCAATCAAACCCAGTTCTCCCAGATAAGAGTCTGCGCACCTAACCACTACACCGAAGGTGCAGTGGCCAGATATGGTAAGTGCATCTTTGTTAAGATCAGGGCTAGCTATCACGTTCTCAGGGCGCAGGCAGACAGGAGTCCAAAGCCAGTCCGAGGTCAAAGTCCAGGAAGTCAAGCAGGGGCCCAAGTCACAAAAGCAAAATCACAAACCGGAATCAGAAGTGAGTGTCCAAAAGCCAAAGGGTCAGGGTGCCAGGGAATTCAAGCAGGTCAGGAATCAGGAAGGAGCGTGGATGCAAACCAGAGAATAGACTTGTTGCTTCCAGGAGGTTAACAGGTCCTGGGTGGGAGTTCTGTGGGAGCCTCCATCAGCCTGCTCCCTGGGTGGCAGCGACTCTGCTAGAACTCAGGGCTGAGAGATCTGAAGCATCGGCGTGCCTCATGTCTTCGCTCTGAAAGTTCTTTCCAAAGACTGCTTCGAACTCTTGAGATGGGATGGGGAGAGCTTGGAGGAGATGGACTGTCAACAGCTGACACTGGTTCCTGGAATGTGGGGAGAGTGATTGATGGGCCAGCTGCTGGTTGTTTGGCTGAGGAGCTGGCTGGCAACTCTTCCAGGTCTGTTAACCCTTCCAGCTCCCCCTCGTCAGGTCTTACGACACTAGCACGACTGTCTGGCATCCTAGGCAAGGCTAACTTCTGGTGCCCCCCCCCCACTAATAATGTCATCGAATCACACAGGGGGCGCCCAAGTCGGTGCTCCCAGAAGGTCAGCGCCCTAGGCATTCCCCTAGTTTGCCTAGTGGCAGGGCCGGCCCTGCTTAAGATCTTCTCTGAAAAGAGTGATATAATCAATAAGTAGGGCTGCCAGTAGAATGCTGGAAAGAGGCAGCAGCTTTTGTGGGTGATGAGGATATTCAAACTATCATCATGGTGATCATGGTTGGGTTTTTTTGTAGCAGGAACTCCTTTGCATATTAGGCCACACCCATCTTATGTAGTCAATTCTCCAAGAAGAAGACAACGACGACATTGGATTTATATTCCTCCCTCCACTCAGAGTCTCAGAGTGGCTCACAGTCTCCTTTCCCTTCCTCCCCCACAACAGACACCCTGTGAGGTGGATGAAGATATTGGATTTATATCCCGCCCTCCACTCCGAAGAGTCTCAGAGCGGCTCACAATCTCCTTTCCCTTCCCCCCCCAACAGATACCCTGTGAGGTAGATGAAGATATTGGATTTATATCCCGCCTTCCACTCTGAAGAGTCTCAGAGCAGCTCACAATCTCCTTTGCCTGCCTCCCCCACAACAGACACCTTGTGAGGTGGATGAAGATATTGGATTTATATCCCGCCCTCCACTCTGAAGAGTCTCAGAGCGGCTCACAATCTCCTTTCCCTTCCCCCCCCCCAACAGACACCCTGTGAGGTAGATGAAGATATTGGATTTATATACCGCCCTCCACTCTGAAGAGTCGCAGAGCGGCTCACAATCTCCTTTACCTGCCTCCCCCACAACAGACACCCTGTGAGGTAGATGAAGATATTGGATTTATATCCCGCCCTCCACTCCGAAGAGTCTCAGAGCAGCTCACAATCTCCTTTACCTTCCTCCCCCACAACAGACACCCTGTGAGGTAGATAAAGATATTGGATTTATATCCCGCCCTCCACTCCGAAGAGTCTCAGAGTGGCTCACAATCTCCTTTACCTTCCTCCCCAACAACAGACATCCTGTGAGGTAGATGAGGATATTGGATTTATATCCCGCCCTCCACTCTGAAGAGTCTCAGAGCGGCTCACAATCTCCTTTACCTGCCTCCCCCACAACAGACACCCTGTGAGGTAGATGAAGATATTGGATTTATATCCCGCCCTCCACTCCGAAGAGTCTCAGAGCGGTTCACAATCTCCTTTACCTGCCTCCCCCACAACAGACACCCTGTGAGGTAGATGAAGATATTGGATTTATATCCCGCCCTCCACTCCGAAGAGTCCCAGAGCGGCTCACAATCTCCTTTCCCTTCCTCCCCCACAACAGACACCCTGTGAGGTAGATGAAGATATTGGATTTATATCCCGCCCTCCACTCCGAAGAGTCTCAGAGCGGCTCACAATCTCCTTTACCTTCCTCCCCCACAACAGACACCCTGTGAGGTAGATGAAGATACTGGATTTATATCCCACCCTCCACTCCGAAGAGTCTCAGAGCGGCTCACAATCTCCTTTCCCTTCCTCCCCCACAACAGACACCCTGTGAGGTATATGAAGATATTGGATTTATATCCCGCCCTCCACTCCGAAAAGTCTCAGAGCGGCTCACAGTCTCCTTTTCCTTCCTCCCCCACAACAGACACCCTGTGAGGTAGATGAAGATATTGCATTTATATCCCACCCTCCACTCCAAAGAGTCTCAGAGCTGCTCACAATCGCCTTTCTCTTCCTCCCCCGCAACAGACACCCTGTAAGGTAGATGAAGATATTGGATTTATATCCCGCCCTCCACTTCGAAGGGTCTCAGAGCGGTTCACAATCTCCTTTACCTGCCTCCCCCACAACAGACACCCTGTGAGGTAGATGAAGATATTGGAGTTATATCCCGCCCTCCACTCCGAAGGGTCTCAGAGCGGCTCACAATCTCCTTTACCTTCCTCCCCCACAACAGACACCCTGTGAGGTAGCTGAAGATATTGGAGTTATATCCCGCCCTCCACTCCGAAGGGTCTCAGAGCGGCTCACAATCTCCTTTACCTTCCTCCCCCACAACAGACACCCTGTGAGGTGGGTGGGGCTGAGAGGGCTCTCACAGCAGCTGCCCTATCAAGGACAACCTCTGCCAGAGCTATGGCTGATCCAAGGCCATTCCAGCAGGTGCAAGTGGAGGCGTGGGGAATCAAACCTGGTTCTCCCTGATAAAAGTCTACGCACTTCACCGCTACACCAAATTGGCTCTCTGGCTTTTCTTACAGGGCCTACTGTAAGCTGTTGGAGGATTGGCTGCATCAGGGATGTGTGGCCTAATATGCAAAGGAGTTCCCGCTACAAAAAAAGCCCTGGAGGCGATGTCAGGACACCATTTCTAGCACAAAACCACAGGTGGCTTCAGAGCATCAGCATGACGCTCTAGGATTCCACCGAAAACTCGATGGTTCTACTAGGATCACCAGGTCCTACCTGGCAGCCAGCTAGGGGATCCTTCGTCCTCACATCGCCAACGCGGGGTGGGGGGGGGCTGACCCTCGTTCTTGGACAAAACTCTATGGTTTGTAGTTGATTTTACCATAAAGTCTCCCCCCAAAACTAAAATGTTGCCGCACGAGGTCAGCAACGTGACATCACTTCCAGGTGACATCTCAGGCCAGTTGGGTGTGGGATTTCCCCCCGCCAGCTGGGTAGCCAGTGGTGGGGAAGCACCCCATAAATGCGCGGATTCCCCCACCCCGAGCGGGGGTCTGGCAACCCCAATTTTGACGCACTAGTATAACCCTGCTGCTGCGTGGGCCAGAAGAGGGAGGCGGGGCTACGAGGAGAAAAGATTTCCCAGCCAATGAGAAAAGGGGTCCTCGCGCTCCCGATTCAAAGCATGAGGGAGAAAAATAAATGCTTTCAGTTGCTGCTGGGCTCCGGCACTGCAGCCGTCCCTCTAAAAGAACATCCTGTTCTCGAGGAAAACAGGAAGCTCTGCCCCTCATTCCTGACATGGCATCCTTTGTAGGTTAAGCAAACCCCAAAGGGGACTCGCTCCATTCCGAGGGGCAAACCAAAATGGATTGGGCAGTGACTGTGCAGGACGCACGGAAAACACCCTGGAAGAGTTCCGTCCTTTTATCGTTCTGTCCCCTTAAGGCAAAATAAACCTTTTTTTGTGATATTAGGGCAGTTGATGAGATAGCGGGGTTGACCTAAAAGCTGCTTTGAGCTCCGGAGGGCCTGGGAAGACAGCTCTGACCTGGAAGTGCTGTTGCCACAGCTCAGGGAAAAAACAATGCCCTGCCCCTTTTGTAGAGGCTTAATGAGTGGAAACTGACCATTGAAACTTTTCATGGCATGGAGATAAATAACACCTCCTGGGACATGACTTCCTTCCCGTTAAGCCTCTGTTAGGGACCTGGATCTCATTGGTTCTCAGCAGGGCTGGAATTCTAGTAGGAGCTCCTTTGCATGTTAGGCCACACACCCCTGAGGTAACCAATCCTCCGAGAGCTGACAAGGCTCTTCTTACAGGGCCCACTGTAAGCTCCAGGAGGATTGGCTACATCAGGGGGTGTGTGGCCTAATATGCAAAGGAGCTTCTGCTAGAATTCCACTCCTGGGCCACACACCCCTGATGCAGCCAATCTTCCAAGAGCTTACAGAGGTCTTCTTACAGGACCTACTGTAAGCTCCAGGAGGATTGGCTACATCAGGGGGTGTGTGGCCTAATATGCAAAGGAGCTTCTGCTAGAATTCCACTCCTGGGCCACACACCCCTGATGCAGCCAATCTTCCAAGAGCTTACAGAGGTCTTCTTACAGGACCTACTGTAAGCTCCAGGAGGATTGGCTACATCAGGGGGTGTGTGGCCTAATATGCAAAGGAGCTTCTGCTAGAATCCCACTCCTGGGCCACACACCCCTGATGCAGCCAATCTTCCAAGAGCTTACAGGGCTCTTCTTACAGGGCCTACTGTAAGCTCCAGGAGGATTGGCTACATCAGGGGGTGTGTGGCCTAATATGCAAAGGAGCTTCTGCTAGAATTCCACTCCTGGGCCACACACCCCTGATGCAGCCAATCTTCCAAGAGCTTACAGAGGTCTTCTTACAGGGCCTACTGTAAGCTCCAGGAGGATTGGCTACATCAGGGGGTGTGTGGCCTAATATGCAAAGGAGCTTCTGCTAGAATTCCACTCCTGGGCCACACACCCCTGATGCAGCCAATCTTCCAAGAGCTTACAGAGGTCTTCTTACAGGGCCTACTGTAAGCTCCAGGAGGATTGGCTACATCAGGGGGTGTGTGGCCTAATATGCAAAGGAGCTTCTGCTAGAATTCCACTCCTGGGCCACACACCCCTGATGCAGCCAATCTTCCAAGAGCTTACAGAGGTCTTCTTACAGGGCCTACTGTAAGCTCCAGGAGGATTGGCTACATCAGGGGGTGCGTGGCCTAATATGCAAAGGAGCTTCTGCTAGAATTCCACTCCTGGGCCACACACCCCTGATGCAGCCAATCTTCCAAGAGCTTACAGAGGTCTTCTTACAGGGCCTACTGTAAGCTCCAGGAGGATTGGCTACATCAGGGGGTGTGTGGCCTAATATGCAAAGCAGCTCTTGCGAGAATTCTACCTCTGGTTCTCAGCAGCTAAGCAGGGTTGGCCTGGTTTGTACTTGCATGGGAGACCACCAAAGAAGTCCAGGGTTGCTACGCGGAGGCAGGCAAGGGCAAACCACCTCTGTTCATCTGCCCTAGGACTGGACAGCCCAGGCTAGCCAGTCATATTAGATCTCAGAAGCTAAGCTCAGGTTACTACTTGGGAGGCAAGCGATGGCAAACCATCTTCATTCATCTCTTTCACCAGGGGGGGGCCTTGGCTTCTGTGCCCTTCTGTTGGCCCTCCAGAGGAACTGTTTGGCCACTATGTGAGACAGGATACTGGACTAGATTAGGGCCGATTCTGCATTGATGTTTAAGCCAGAGTTTCTGTGGACTGAAGCTGGCTTATATAACTCCGGAGTATAGCTGTACAATCCACACTGATGAGCAAGATAGGAACACGAAGGCTGCATTGCTGCACTGTATCCACAAGGTGGCGGCATTGCTCTCAGAGCAGCTTACAATCGCCTTTCACTTTTGCTAAGAGAGCCAGTTTGGTGTAGTGGTTAAGTGCGCGGACTCTTATCTGGGAGAACTGGGTTTGATTCCCCACTCCTCCACTTGCACCTGCTGGAATGGCCTTGGGTCAGCCATAGCTCTTGCAGAGGTTGTCCTTGAAAGGGCAGCTGCTGGGAGAGCCCTCTCCAGCCCCACCAATCCCTAAACCTCCGGTTTGGAGACCCTCCCCCCCACTTCAGGGTCATCAGAAAGCAGGGGGAGAGGAAGGAAATGTCTGCTGGGAACTCCATTATTCCCTATGGAGCCTCGTTCCCATAGGAAATAATGGAGAATTGATCCCCGGGTATCTGGGGCTCTGGGGAGACTGTTTTTTGCGGTAGAGACACCATATTTTCAGTATAGCATCCAGTGCCTCTCCTCAAAATAAGCTAAGGTCCTGCATGGCGATCGCTACAGAGGCGACTAGGGAAAACCCACTGGTCCCCGGATGTAGCTCGCTAGACGCTCTGCCCATCAAGATCTGTGGCGGGAAGTTTGACGGGCCAGGATTGGACTGGTCAGACTGCAAGGCAGTTCCGAGGAATGTATATAAGCGGGACTCGGCCCGCGTGTTCTCTCTCTTGTAATGTACCACCGAATAAAGCATGTTGCCTTCTACCCGTCTCGTCACTCAGTACATTACAACCCCCAAGTTTCAAAAATATTGGACCAGGGGGTCCAATTCTATGAGTCCCTAAAGAAGGTGACCCTATCCATTATTTTCTATGGAATGAAGGTGTTTAAAAAGATGTGCAGTCTCTTTAAATGTGATGGCCAGAACTCCCTTTGGAGTTCAATTATGCTAGTCACACCCTTGCTCCTGGCTCCACCACCCAAAGTCTCCTGGCTCCATCCCCAAAGTCCCCAGATATTTCTTAAATTGGACTTGGCAACCCTAGACTAGATGGACCCTCACTGGTCTGATCCAGCAGGGCTCATCTTTTGTTCTTATGAAAGCCTCAGCCTCTCTGCCCTGTTGTTGGACTTCCAGAGGAACTGGTTGACCACTGTGAGAGACAGGATGCCAGACTAGATGGACCCTCATTGGTCTGATCCAGCAGGGCTCTTCTGACGTCCTTCTGGAGAGCCAGTTTGGTGTAGTGGTTAAGTGTGCGGAATCTTATCTGGGAGAACCGGGTTTGATTCCCTACTCCTCCACATGCACCTGCTGGAATGGCCTTGGGTCAGCCATAGCCCTGGCAGAGGTTGTCCTTGATAGGGCAGCTGCTGTGAGAGCCCTCTCAGCCCCACCCACCTCACAGGGTGTCTGTTGTGGGGGAGGAAGGGAAAGGAGATTGTGAGCCTCTCTGAGACTCTTCGGAGTGGAGGGCGGGTTATAAATCCAATATCTTCTTCTTCTTCTTCTTCTTCTTCTTCTTCTTCTTCTGAAGGTCTCAGCCTCTATGCCTTGTTGTTGGCCCTCCAGAAGAATTGCTTGGTCACTGTGTAAGACAGGATGCTGGACTAGATGAACTGTTTGTCTGCTCCAACAGGGCACTTCTGATGTTCTTATGAAGGCCTTGGCCTCTGTGCCCTGTTATTGGCCCTCCAGCAGAAGTGGTTGGGCACTATGTGAGATAGGATGTTGGACTGATGGACTGTTGGTCTGATCCAGCAGGGCTCCTCGCATGTTCTTATGAACGCCTCAGCCTCTCTGCCCTGTTGTTGGCCTTCCAGAGGAACTGGTTGGCCACTATGTGAGGCAGGATGCTGGACTAGATGGACAACCGGTCTGATCCAGGAGGGCTCTTCTAATGTTCTTTTGTTCAAGTTCCTTTCTTTTCATGTATGTTGGGGGTAAGGATCTGGCAGTGCACTAGCCCTGTCTAATCATTCCACTTGCAGTCACTGAGCGCCCAGGATTTTACAACTTTGCTAAGTATTTTCACAGAGCCGCTGGCATCTGTACTCTCAAATGCCCATTAAAAGCCCAGGAACTGCACTGTTTTACGAGTGGTAATGCAGGGCTGCGGGATCAGTTTACAAAGAGCGTGTCTCCATCAAGCGATTAACGATAATCGTGAGTCATAGCCAAGAAGCAATAAAAAAGGAGCTGGGGTCATAGGAAGTGGGGAAGATAGGGCTTCGAAAACCTCCGTCCCTGGAGGCTGCCCACACCTCGTGCCTGTTTTGCGCTCTCCCATTTCGAAGCTTGGAATCATCGTCAAGATAATCGACCCATCACAAAGCAAATCTGGTCTATTATCCATCGCTGAATAGCACCGGAAGGATCGTCACCTGCTCAGGTGGAAACACACCTGCCCTTTTAGATTTCACATACTCCTAATTTGCGCTTCCTGTGGTTGGAGCATCAGAACAACATCTTACTTAGAGTAAAAGAGCCATAGTTGCTTTCGCACGTGTGTTTATTTCACAGTCACATTGCCTCATGGGTATCGTAGTCTTACAAATGCACAAGCAGCCGCTCCGACGGCTTTGTGCATTTTCCTTGTTGTCACACTGCATATCATGGATTTCACACGTTCCCAGTTAATGCTTGCTGCGGCACAAGTACTGGAACAGCATCTTGCTTCAAGTACAGAGCCCTAGTTGATTTCCCACCTGTTTTTTCATTTTCTTTCAGCCAGATTGCATCACGGCTATCATATTATTACAAATGCACAAATAGCTCCTGTGCCTTCATATATTGTCCTTGTCACAATGCATCATGGATTTTGTAGCACGGTGATAGTTAAAAAGGTCAAGGTAGTCCCCTGTGCAAGCACCAGTCGTTTCCGACTCTGGGGTGACGTTGCTTTCACAACGTTTTCACGGCAGACTTTTTACTTGGTGGTTTGCCATTTCCTTCCCCAGTCATCTACACTTTCCCCCCAGCAAGCTGGGTCCTCATTTTACCGACCTCGGAAGGATGGAAGGCTGAGTCAACCTGAGCCGGCTACCTGAACCCAACTTCTGCTGGGATGGAACTCAGGTTGTGAGCAGAGGGCTTCGACTGCAGTACTGCAGCTTTACCACTCTGTGCCACGGGGCATAGTATAACAAATGCACAAATAGTTCCCATGCCTTCATATATTTTCCTTGTTGTCACAGTGCATCATGGATTTTGTAGTATGGTGATAGTTAAAAGTAGTTCTGGTGCAGAGAAGAAGAATAGAACAATTGCAGATTTATACCCCGCCCTTCTCCCTGAATCAGAGTCTTAGAGTGGTTCACAATCTCCTTTACCTTCCTCCCCCACAACAGACACCCTGTGTGGTGGGTGGGGCTGAGAGGGCTCTCACAGCAGCTACCCTTTCAAGGACAACCTCTGCCAGAGCTATGGCTGACCCAAGGCCATTCCAGCAGGTGCATGTGGAGGAGTGGGGAATCAAACCCGGTACTCCCAGATAAGAGTTCATGCACTTCACCACTACACCAAACTGGCCGTTCTCCTTTATCTTCTCCCCTTCACAACAGACACCCTGTGAGGTGGGTGGGGCTGAGAGAGCTCTGACAGAAGCTGCCCTTTCAAGGACAACTCCTGTGAGAGCTAGTCCAAGGCCATTCCAGCAGGTGCAAGTGGAGGAGTGGGGAATCAAACCTGGTTCTCCCAGATAAGAGTCCGCACACTTAACCACTACACCAAACTGGCTCTCTCGGAGCTGGCAATCAGAATAACAGATCTGGATATGTTCAGATATTAAAGACTCTAATTTATTTGCCAAAGTAAAAGCTCTTTTTAGATATGGGACTGTCAATCGATAAAAATATTTTGGCCGTTGTATCGGGAGGGCAATTCCAAAATGGCATGTTGAACATACTCTGTGACCTCTGATAGACCTTTTGGACCTCCCACTATCATAATTGATCAACGGATGACTGAGATCAGTTCCCTTGGAAGAAATGGCTGCTCCGGAGGGTGGATTCGATGACGTTCTGCCCCACTGAATCCCCCACAGAGCTGACAACACTATACATGCTGGATGAAGGGTCTCTGTAGCGTTTGGGCCTCATTTGGAGTACTGTGTACAATTCTGGTCACGGCACCTCAAAGAAGGATATTATAGCATATTATATTGGCGGTGTGTGTGCAGAGGGTACAACAGAGAACTGTGCAAGAGTAAACCCCGGGAAGAAGGTGAGCCGCACACCAGCACCTAGTATAAAAGTAGTGTATTTACAAACTATATACAGTACAACTAGTGCGGTGAATAACATAAGAACATAAGAGAAGCCATGTTGGATCAGGCCAACGGCCCATCAAGTCCAACACTCTATGTCACACAGTGGCAAAAAATTTTACACACACACACACACTGTGGCTAATAGCCACTGAGGGACCTCTGCTCCATATTTTTATCCAAACCCTTCTTGAAGGTGGCTATACTTGTGGCTGCCACCACCTCCTGTGGCAGCGAATTCCACATGTTAATCACCCTTTGGGTGAAGAAGTACTTCCTTTTATCCGTTTTAACCTGTCTGCTTAGCAATTTCATCGAATGCCCACGAGTCCTTGTATTGTGAGAAAGGGAGAAAAGTACTTCTTTCTCTACTTTCTCCATCCCATGCATTATCTTGTAAACCTCTATCATGTCACCCCGCAGTCGACGTTTCTCCAAGCTAAAGAGCCCCAAGCGTTTCAACCTTTCTTCATAGGGAAAGTGTTCCAAACCTTTAATCATTCTAGTTGCCCTTCTCTGGACTTTCTCCAATGCTATAATATCCTTTTTGAGGTGCGGCGACCAGAACTGCACACATTAAGCTGAGTGACAAAGTGCTACGCCAGGAACCAACTCTCGACTGAGAGGAATATAGACTGGCACTGTAGTGCTTATATATATACATGTCAGCCAATCACGGCAGTCCATACAGTTGCTGACTCCAGAAGGTGCTTTCCCCTGGTCACAGTCCAGCCAGAACCGGCTTGCTGGCAAGGTTGATCTGACCTGACCTGTCAGAAAGATCCACTTGCTTCTTCTTGCTGCTGTCATGCTGTGGAAGGAGGACTCAATACACTGACATGGAAAAAGTGCAACTAGAATGATTCAAGGGCTGGAACACTTTTTCCTACGAAGAAAGGGTTCAAACGCTTGGGGCTCTTTAGCTTGGAGAAACGTCGACTGAGGGGTGACATGATAGAGGCCTACAAGATTGTGCATCAGATAGAGAAGGCAGAGAATGAAGTACTTTTCTCCCTTTCTTACAATACGAGAACGTGTGGACGTTCGATGAAATTGCTAAGCAGTTGGGTTAGAACTGATAAAAGGACGTTCTTCACCCCAAAGATGATTAACGTGGAATTCACTGCCACAGGAGGTGGCGGCAGCTGCCAGCATAGCCAGCTTCAAGAAGGGACTGGATAAACATCTGGAGCAGAGGTCCATCAGGGGCTATTAGTCACAGCGTATTGTTGGAACTCTCTGTCTGGGGCAGTGATGCTCTGCATTCTTGGTGCTTTGTGGGGGGCACAGTGGGAGGGGCTGCTAGTAGTCCTGGCTCCGCTGGTGGACCTCCTGATGGCACTTGGGTTTTTGGCCACTGTGTGACACAGAGTGTTGGACTGGATGGGCCATTGGCCTGATCCAACATGGCTTCTCTTATGTTCGTATGTGACACAGAGTGTTGGACTGGATGGGCCATTGGCCTGATCCAACATGGCTTCTCTTATGTTCGTATGTGACACAGAGTGTTGGACTGGATGGGCCATTGGCCTGATCCAACATGGCATCTCTTATGTTCGTATGTGACACAGAGTGTTGGACTGGATGGGCCACTGGCCTGATCCAACATGGCTTCTCTTATGTTCTTATGTGACACAGTGTTGGACTGGATGGGCCATTGGCCTGATCCAACATGGCTTCTCTTATGTTCGTATGTGACAGAGTGTTGGACTGGATGGGCCATTGGCCTGATCCAACAGGGCTTCTCTTATGTTCTTATGTGACACAGAGTGTTGAACTGGATGGGCCATTGGCCTGATCCAACATGGCTTCTCTTATGTTCGTATGTGACACAGAGTGTTGGACTGGAGGGGCCATTGGCCTGATCCAACAGGGCTTCTCTTATGTTCATATGTGACACAGAGTGTAGGACTGGATGGGCCACTGGCCTGATCCAACATGGCTTCTCTTATGTTCGTATGTGACACAGAGTGTTGGACTGGATGGGCCATTGGCCTGATCCAACAGGGCTTCCCTTATGTTCTTATGTGACACAGAGTGTTGGACTGGATGGGCCATTGGCCTGATCCAACAGGGCTTCTCTTATGTTCTTAGTTTTGAGCAGCTCCCAGGCAAATGGCAAATATTAGGGAGTACTGGACTCGTGTGCATTTTGTGATCCACACATGGGCCAGCACTTGGCTATTTAACAGGATAGTGGTGTCAAGTTGTTCCTTATTTCACCCAGTGGAAAGACTCCCTGATGAAGGCTTTAGGAACAAATAAAGCAAATGCCTGTCTACTTGTATGTTTTTGTCCAGGAGGAAAACAGTGGAATGAGCGAGTCAGCATACCTGGACATTGTGGGGCACTATATCACTCTAAGTGTGTAGTATAGGTGTTATCTCCTTGGATGGGATGCCACTCTTTGTCTTAAGCTGGAAGCTATACTGTGTGCAATTCTGGTCACGGCACCTCAAAAAGGATATTATAGCATTGGAGAAAGTGCAGAAAAGGGCAACTAGAATGATTAAAGGGTTGGAACACTTTCCCTATGAAGAAAGATTAAAACGCTTGGGGCTCTTCAGCTTGGAGAAACGTCGACTGAGGGGTGACATGATGGAGGTTTACAAGATAATGCATGGGATGGAGAAAATAGAGAAAGAAGTCCTTTTCTCCCTTTCTCACAATACAAGAACTCGTGGGCATTCGATGAAATTGCTGAGCAGACAGGTTAAAACGGATAAAAGGAAGTCCTTCTTCACCCAAAGGGTGATTAACCTGTGGAATTCACTGCCACAGGAGGTGGCGGCGGCTACAAGCATAGCCAGCTTCAAGAGGGGGTTAAATAAAAATATGGAGCAGAGGTCCATCAGTGGCTATTAGCCACAGTGTGTATATATATGTGTGTGTGTATATATATATATATATATATATATATATATATATATACATTTTTTTTGGCCACTGTGTGACACAGTGTTGGACTGGATGGGCCATTGGCCTGATCCAACATGGCTTCTCTTATGTTCTGTCCTCTGACCCCTCTCTTTTTTCTCTTTGTCCACTACCTCTGTCCTCGCCCTCTCTTCACATGGCCTTCCATGGAGATTCATGCCTCTTCAGGTATCTCCTGTAGAGACAATGCCCTGATATGCCTGCACACACGATGTTGGACATGCTGGCCATTTGAGATAGGGAAAGTACTCTTTAGATTTGGAATCTTTGTCTCCTTTCTATTGCAACCTGAACGCGAACTGGATCTACTTGAATAAATGTAAGTTTGCCTCTCATTTTCGCAAGATACTTATTGGGAGTTTTATTCACTGCACTCGGTATCACACTTCTATGACTGAGCGAAACTCTGCTCTATTAGCCAAATATAACAATAGAAACGTGGTGGAGACTTATAAACTTCTAAGAAGGAGTCCATGAGGCCCAACCCTCTCCTTAGATGCAAGCAGGCTTCAGGCAGAGTCCAACAAACCATTTCCATTCCTTCTAGGTTAGCCGTTCGGAGAGCCAGTTTGGCGTAGTGGTGAAGTGTGCGGACTCTTTTCTGGGAGAACCAGGTTTGATTCCTCACTCTTCCACTTGCAGCTGCTGGAATGGCCTTGGGTCAGCCATAGCTCTGGCAGAGGTTGTTCTTGAAAGGGCAGCTGCTGGGAGAGCCCTCTCCGGCCCCACCCACCTCACAGGGTGTCTGTTGTGGGGGAGAAAGGGAAAGGAGATTGTGAGCCGCTCTGAGACTCTTCAGAGTGGAGGGCGGGATATAAATCCATCTACCTCACAGGGTGTCTGTTGTGGGGGAGGAAGGGAAAGGAGATTGTGAGCCCGAGACTCTTCGGAGTGGAGAGCGGGATATAAATCCAATATCTTCATCTACCTCACAGGGTGTCTGTTGTGGGGGAGGAAGGGAAAGGAGATTGTGAGCCGCTCTGAGACTCTTCGGAGTGGAGGGCGGGATATAAATCCAATATCTTCTTCTTCTTCTTCTATGAGCCAAGCTTGGGAAGGCCTAGTACATGGGACGATTCCCATGCATCCAGGCTTCTGGGTGTGGGGCGCACCTTTCTGGCAAACCAGGGGGTCAAGGCACCTCTCGTTGCAGAAGGAACCAAGAGGCATCTGATGAGCAAGGCAGCTGTAGTGGCCAAAAGACATACAGTGCTTCCTCTGTGACTGGATTGGTCCAAGCGCCTTTCCCGTTGGCAAGAGAAAAGGGAAGGGTTGACGTGTGTCTGTGTGTTGACTTCCCCTTCCGAAACCAGGAAGTGACCACATAGCCCTATAACTTGGAAAATAAGTCAAGAGGGGATCTCTCTCTCCCCCCCACCAAACCCTTTCCACTTGTCTCTCTCTGTAATGTACTGAAGTCGGAGATGTTCAGATGGCAACATGCTTTATTAGCGAGTACATCAGAAAGAAAACATGGCGGGGCCGGGTCCCCTGTTATATACATCTCCCGGAACAACCTTCTTCCTGGTCAGGTCCAATCCTGGCCAGTTAAACTTCCCGCCACTGATCGCCATAGGCGGGCTGCGTTCGTCCCTTCCTGGCACCGCCCACAGGTGCGCTGTGCTGTACTTTCCGGGACGAATGCCAGACAGAACACTCTCTTTCCTTCCAGGTTCATTTCTGGGGGCTGTCGGCATCGTTCGGCCTTTATAAGGCCATTTCCTTTCATAACCCCTCACAGAGAGGCGTACAGGATGTTTCCCGTTTCTTTACAAGGGATCGGGGACGGAGGGGGGAAGCAAAATTCTGGCACAAATGGCACCAGTCATGACAAGCCAGCCCTCGTTTAACCAATGATGTCACCCATCCTTTTTGTTTTATTCCCCCCCCCCCCCTTAGAACATGCTGTATATGGAAACAAGGAAAAATGCCTGTCATTGTCACGGCGCTCTCTGGGACATGGCTCCAGATCCACATTTTAAAACATTTTATTTTAAAATCCCGTTTACTGCAAATGGGACCTAATTTAAAGGCTTGGGGAAAATGAGTGCTATTGGTTGCAGATCTCTAATGATATCTTTTTGCCAAAGCAACAGAAGGGGAGGGGGGAAGAGAGAAGAATCGTTAAAAAAATAAAATAAAAACCTTCCTTGGCTAAACGGATCTGTTTTAAATCACTGCCATCGTTCGTGAACATATGTCATTAGCATTTTTCTGTAACGGATTGATACTTTCCTTGCGAGATATTCTGGGCACATTCGTACGAAGCCTGATTAACTGATTGGAGTTAAAATACTAAAGAAGGGTTGGAAATATTTAGGGCACGTTAGTGGCCAAGAGAGTGAAAGAGAGAGAAAGAGAGGAACAAAAGGAAGGAAAGAAGAAAGCAAGGAAGCTAAATGAATAATAAAAAAAGAGATAATGGGAAGAATGAAAAGCGGAATGAAGCAAAAAATAATAAATGCATAAAAGCAAAAGAAAGCAAAGGAGCAAACTGGAAGGAAAGAATGAACGAAAAACCTAATTAATTGTGTGTGGGTGTGTTTTGAAAACGAAGCCGTTTCAGCTGGCTCTGTACACAATAACAAATGTTTGAGGGAGCAATGAGGGACTGTAAAAAAACCTAATGAAGTTACGGTAAGATTTGCCATGCGCTTTGCCCGTTTAGAAATGCCTAATGAAAGAAAAGCTCATCATGCAACAGATGTGGGAGGCCCGAGTTCAAATCTCTGCTCAATCAGGAAGCTCGCTGGGGGATCTTGGGCCAGTCCTCTCTCTGCCTCAGCTACCTTGTTGTACAGTTAGAATGGAAGCGGGGAGAACTTTGTGCTCCACCTGAAGTGCCTTGAAAGAAGGGCAATACAAAATGCAATAGAAGTAATTCTGCCTTCTAAGATGTCGTACAATTGCACAGCCTGCCATAGGGTGTTTTTGCATTCAGTTTGATCCAGAGTTTTAGTCTTCAAATTGCCTGCCGCTGTTCTGCTTTAATTATTTTCCTTTTACATTGGTGGATTTGCTCTGCTCGTTTTGCGTAGCCAAACTTCTATATTTCCTGCTGAAAGCGTTTCAATTTGGGAGGGGTCTCTGATCAGAGGGCAGACGGGATACCAGTGCTTAGTTAAATGTATACAATTGCTTGCAAATGGTGTCAACACTGCAAAAATGATACACATTTAAATTACAAGATGAGGCAAGCAATGATAAGTAAAAATTTCGAGTGCTGTCAGTTCTCATGCAAATTACTGCACCTGGTGGCTTTTGGAGGAGTCTTTTAAAACGCATGAAAACTTCTACAATACAAGTTTGAAACGCTTGTAGAGAAAGGACCGGATCAAAACTAGTTTGGAGAAAAACGTTGCAGCAGCAGCGCCGGAACTCATCTCACCGAAACAAATGTAGATGCTTCGGGCAGCAACGATGCAAAACAGTTGTGAGAACATTAGGTAATGTAAAAGGCAAGTTGCCAATGTGGTGATAGAGTCACAAACTGTCAGTGTAAAAACACCCATAGTCAAGCTGAACCCACATTGATATGGAATACAGTTACAGCGATTCCAAGAGGACTTTTCCCCAAGTCAGTGATTGACGTTTAACTGACCAGCCTCTGGTGCGTTTTCATTAACAATGCTCAGAACCAGGGGTCGTTTTGTAGAAAAATAGGTGGTGGAGCGCATTAGCATATGCTGCCCACCCCACCAGCAACCCAACGCAAGAAAGATCCAGCCAGCCCAAGCAGGCCTCATTCACCTGGGGCTCTCCTTGGCTCCCCCCCCCGCAGTCAAAAGGCCAGCAAGCCACCAGCTGCCCAAAATCACATAAGAAGTGGAGATTGTTATGCAGCTGCACCTACTATTCAATGGACAAAGTAAGTGGGGAAGAGAGGGAATTCTCAGAAAGGTTCACTCCTGTGAGCTCTTGCTGAATTCAAAGCCTGCTCAGAACCATTCTTTAAATGTCCTGTGTTTGCAAACTAGACAAAAGAGCCACATTGATCTACATATACACCCCCTCCCCCCAATAGGATTTCTAATCATTAGCATTCAGCTCTCAAAGACTGGCTAGGCCATCAAACAGCATGCTGAAAGTAAGGATACATTTATCGCCGCAGCAGCAATGGCGTAAAAGGCAAGCTTGTAGCCCTGCCTTTTGTGATCGAGGTTGGCATCTTTTGCAGTGGAGGAGCTGCTGGGCCCAAGGCTTCTGGAAGGCCAATGCTGCCAGCATTTACTTGCAAGCCCTCCAATACTCATGCTCCCTGCTGTACACGCTGTCCAGTGGACATTGGAACGAGCTGTGAACAGACAATGGAAGGACACATAAAGCAGTTGAGAGGCATGTAGAGGGTGGGAGGGAAAGCAGGCATGAGTCCCTGGTGGTGGGCAGAAGAGGGAAGTGGGGCCCTGGGAACTGTCTGCATGGGTCCCCCTAAAAACTGGAATGGGCTCTGTTGGTGACCTTGATGTCACAGTGACCAGTCAGCAGAGTATACTGTGCAAATGTATGGTTAGGGAGCAAGCTGGTATTCCATTTGACTCATTGGGTTACGGGCCCAGGTGTCAAAAAATATCAGCAAATGTGTAAGGAGCCAGCCACATTGTACTGTCGATGTCGTACATCCACTGATCTAGGTAGCGGTGCCAGCTGTCGTGTAGTAGTTAAGAGCAGTGGGCTCTAATCTGGAGAACTGGGTTTGATTTTCCACTCCTCCACAAGCAGCTGCTGGGTGACCTTGGGTCAGTCACAATTCTCTCCAAGCTTTCACAGCCCCACCTACCTCACAGGGTGTATGTTGTGGGGAGAGAAGGGAAGGTGATTGTAAGCTCCTTCCGGTAATGAAAAGGCGGGGCATAAAGCCATCTCTTCTTCTTCTTCAGTTCAAAGCATTTCATATTTTGGTACGACCAAAGCAAGGCAGATCTTTTTTTAATAAGGATGAGGCAAGACTGAGCTTTGCAACAGATTGCGTGCAGTTGTGTTAACAACCCCTTCGGAAAAAAACCACACACAGACATTTCGAAAAAAGGATATCACATTGATTTATTAGAGGACTGAGGTTCTCCCCCCCCTTCAAAATCCAAGAACAGATGGCATATCTAACAGAAGACATTTGCAACTTGCGACACCGAAACACAGGCTGTCGGCTCTACGAGGTGATCAAACTGTTTCTTTCGTATCTTTCTTGGAAGCTTGCGCCATCGCTTAGTGGGAGGCATTCCCCTTGAAACTGGTGCAAACTCTAAACAGGAATCAATATGGAAATAGTTGGGAACAACATCTATTGGGGGGGGGGGGGAATAAACATGTGTTCATATAGCAGGCACAGAAGAGCCAAGGAATTATGAGATGTTTTAACAATTAACCAACAGGCAAAGCATCTTGCAATATGTTCCAATAGGAAAATTTCATATGCAAGAATCCAGCAGTGCACTTTCACCCAATACAGCTTGCTCACTAGGAGACAAATCCCCCCTCCCCCCCCCCACATTGTGCTTTTGCTTTTCATGAAGATAACGGCAACGGAAATACGATTGCTGATTCCCAAATCCGTAAAAACTGCTTTGCAAATTCAACTGCCCCTCTATCCTCTGCTCTTTACAGTCGCTTGAGATCCAGTTTTTTGCTACATAAATCTGTTTTCGACGGCACGGATATCCTTTGCTTTATTACAAAAGAAAAGAAAAGAAGAGAGGCTTGCTCGATAGTATAAATCGCTTGAACAAATTAAATATCATTTATATATAGTCGATATATATATATATATATATATATATATTTTAAAAAGGCTTAGTAAAAAATAGAGTCCCCTCGTCCAAATGAAAGATAATGCTCTTGATACAGTGAAAAAACAACAATACAGCTGGAGTGGGCTATTCTTAGATTTACCTCCATCCCATAATAAGAACGGCAGAAAGACTCCCTCCAGGGTTTTTAAGGGCATTTCAGAGATCCTGAATTTTGGCTTGACGAGCCAGCTCTGAAAAGGTGATGATGCGTGGCACAGCCTTGCCTTAAAGACCAGGAAATTTTGCTCCAGCAGTGTGCAGAAGTCCTGGGATTCAGAACAGAGTCCATGTTCTTTAGGCTTAAGGTCCCAGATTCTACCTGTGGCATCTCCAGGATGACAGAGCCTAAAACAGGGATCCCCAAACCTTTTGAGCTCATGACTGCCTTTGTCGTTCTGACACAGGGTGGTGAGCGCAACCACAAATTGTGGGAGACAACCAGCCATGACTAAGTTCCCTGTGTTTTTCGGCACGACTTCCTTTCTGTAAATCTCTTTGAGGTTTTATCTTCTTGTTAGCTATATCCTGTCAGCGCTGAGCTATTTGGATCAATCACCTGCATGCATCAATAATGCAGGTGCGTTTAACTTAGCACAGCATCTTAATTTTGCTGGGGGGGGGGGCTTTTTTGCTTCTCCTCAAGCCAGTTCAGTGGGATTTAAACTGATTCTCTGCCCAGTCCGAAATATGTTCTCCCTAGGCATTTTTTTTGTAGCAGGAACTCCTTTGCATTTTAGGCCACACACCCCTGATGTAGACAATCCTCCTGGAGCTTACAGTAGGCCCTGTAAGAAGAGCCCTGTAAGCTCCAGGAGGATTGGCTACATCAGAGAGGTGTGGCCCACGGGTGGAATTCTAGCAGAAGCGCCTTTGCATATTAGGCCACACCCCCTGATGTAGCCAATCCTCCTGGAGCTTACAGTAGGCCCTGTAAGCTCTTGGAGGATTGGCTACATCAGGGGTGTGTGGCCTAATAGGCAAAGGAGTTCCTGCTACAAAAAAATAGCCCCGTGTTTACTTACAAATAAACCTTGCTCAACTCATCAGGACAAACTCGCCTGATGGGCGATGCCTAGAATCTGAGCCTCAATTTGCACAGGGGTTGGTGGCGGTGGGGAAATAAAACCAGCTCGAGAGTAACTGAAATCATGGCTCGAGTTTCAAAACGAATGGGCATTACCCAGGGGAAATGGAGGCCAGCCTAAAGGGAGTGTCTCCAAACACTGCCTCTGCACCTATCCTTTCTAACCCTTTCTGCTCATTATGGCTCGAGCCCTTCACGCCCCTTCCCCTTTGAGACATTCGCACGGTGAATGCACGGACACCAGGCCCGCTGTAGTCCGTGCCTCCCGGCCCACTCCCTCTAATTAAATCCAAGGTGCATTAGGCATGTTTCCTTTTCTCCCTGATTGTCTGTTCTGGGTGCAAACCAGAGACCTGAAAATAAGTGCTATTATTTTTTCTTTTTTTTTGCTTTGAGCATGGTGCATTTCTGATGGAAGAAGAAGCCTGCAGATTGATACCCCGCCCTTCTCTCTGAATCAGAGAGAGTGGCTTATAATCTCCTATATCTTCTCCCTCCCCCCACAACAGACACTCTGTGAGGTGAGTGGGGCTGGAGAGGGCTCCCCCAGCAGCTGCCCTTTCAAGGACAGAGAGCGGCCTACAATCTCCTCTACCTTCCTCCCCCACAACAGACACCCTGTGAGGTGGGTGAGGCTGGAGAGGGCTCTCCCAGCAGCTGCCCTTTCAAGGACAGAGAGCGGCCTACAATCTCTTTTCCCTTCCTCCCCCACAACAGACACCCTGTGAGGAAGGTGGGGCTGGAGAGGGCTCTCACAGCAGCTGCCCTTTCAAGGTCAACTCGTGCAACAGCTATGGCTGACCCGAGGCCATTCCAGCAGCTGCAAGTGGAGGAGTGGGGAATCAAACCCTGTTCTCTCAGGTAAGAGTCTGCACACTTCACCACTACACCAAACTGGCTCTCAAGGGAGGGATGGTGGCTCAGTGGTAGAGCATCTGCTTGGTAAGCAGAAGGTCCCAGGTTCAATCACTGGCATCTCCAAAAAGGGTCCACGCAAGTAGGCGTGAAAATCCTCAGCTTGAGACCCTGGAGAGCCGCTGCCAGTCTGAGAAGACAATATTGACTTTGATGGACCAAGGGTCTGATTCACTATAAGGCAGCTTCATATGTTCATATAAAAGGGCTCCTTCTGGTCAAAGTTTCGTTTGGCTGTGACTCAGGCATCTAGTCTGTTGCCCCAAAATGGGCTCGTGTTGGACAGTGTGTCTAAAATCCCTTTTGGGAACAATACATCGAAAGCACTGACATGTTTTTCCCCCAAACTACATTGGACGAACTTACACACGTGGATTCCTGGCTTGCATGGTGACTGGTAATGGCTGGTTCCTGAACCCTTAAAAGACCTATACAGGAGGAAGTTTGGCATGAATGGGCTGTTGTGAAGGCAATTAGGGGAGTGGAGGGTGAGAAAACCATCCCCGCCAGAATTCTCTCCCTGCTATAACCTCTAAAACGGGGTCCCCAACTCTTTTGAGCCTGTGGGCACCTTTGGAATTCTGGCACAGTGTGGTGGGCACAGCTACAAAATGGCTGCCACAGCTTAGGTTCAGTCACACACTGAAGATTCTTGTGCTGTGGCGGCAGCTGCTGCCAAAGATTTTTTTTTTTAAATCTGCAGAGTCAATCAAACTTCAAACAGCCAATAAGAAGCCTTGGTGGGCAAAAGTCCCACTTGGCCTCGCCCACTTCCTAAAAACACTTGATGGGTGCCAAGAAAGGTGTTGGCGGGTGCCATGATGCTCACAGTCACTACATTGGGGACCCCCCCCCTCTTAAAGGTCCCCTCTGGTCACCCTGTCAATACCATTTCTTTCAGCTTTGGAAAAGATCCCCACTTGCATTACATAGAAATACAGTATATTCAGTGGTTCAGCGATATTTATCTTTTTTTTTTTAAGCAATGCATTTAATGAGATAATCTAAATACTGCAAAAGTTCAACCAAAAAGGAAAGAGCTCGGAAATCTGGTATGCAAGAAAGCACTTGTGGGCACAAAAGAGCTCAGAATCTGATTTTGTTGGATTTTAGCTTCCTCCAGACTCTCTAATTTACACCCCATCCAGAGACAGGGATCACAACCGTGGAAGGGCCCCTGCCTCAGTTTCCCCCGACTTGTGGTGAAAACACGCAAAGCAGGGAATCTGCCTGTTCAGACGTGACGCGAACAGCACAAATTAGGCTTGCCGGCACCCGTGCTCTCCTCAAGGAGCTGCAGCCAATGGACGGTTGCTGAAGGACGCACAATATTCGTTTATCCAGCGGAGTTCGCCGTGTTAGTTTTTCGCTGCAAAATAGTAAAGAGTCCAATAACACCTTTAAGACCAATGGACTTTATTGTAGCATCAGCTTTCGAGAAACACAGCTCTCTTCATCAGATGCATGGAGCGATCTGATGAAGAGAGCTGTGTTTCTCGGAAGCTGATGCTACAATAAAGTTGGTTGGACTTAAAGAAGATGTTGGATTGTTATCCCGCCTTTCGCTGTGAATCTCAGAGTGGCTCGCAATCTTCTCTACCTCCCTCCCCGACAATTGACACCCGATGAGGTGGGTGCAGCTGAGAGAGCTCTGACAGAACCTGCTCTTTCAAGGACAGCTATGGCTGACCCAAGGCCATTCTAGCAGCTGCAAGTGGAGTGGGGAATCAAACCCGGTTCTCCCAGATAAGAGTCCGCACACTTAACCACTACACCAAACTGGCTCTCTACTGGACTCTTTACTATTTTACAATATTCGTATGTTATATTTTTCGGTGTGCACTTTCAATGTGCTCCAAAGGATTGCAATGTGTGAACAAGCCCAAAGACACAGGAAGTACTGTGAGCTTTAGGAGCAGGATTCCTCAAATCCTCCTTTTATGGCAGCCAGCTAATAGTAGAGAAATTACTGGTGCTTTGGGGGTAAGAACCTAGAGAAGGTTGGGGTAAGGTAGACCTCAGCAGCGTATAATGACACCAACTCAACCCTCCAAAGCAGCCATTTTCTCCAGGGATCTCTGTAGCCTGGAGATCTGCTGTAATTCCAGGAGATCTCTAGGCCCAACTTGGAGGTGGGCAGCCCTAACCCTACTCTGGGTGTTGTGACAGTGGCAAATTTGAAGGTCAGATCTGCTTTGCTGCACAAAAAAGTAGCACTTGATCCTGGACGAACGTGCATGACACTCGAACCTCTGCCTACCACTGGCCAAAGGACCAGTTTGTGAGAAGGCAACATATCCCCAGAGAGAGAGAAAGGAAACCAAGTCAATTCTGGCCTTGGAAAAAAAGTGCACAAGCCTTTCTGGGCTACCAGTTCCATAGGGCATATCTACACTCTGAGCTGAAATCCATATTTAAACCGCCATCACTTTCCCCCCAAGAATCCAGGGAATTATAGTTCGGACAACCTTGAGAATTCTTTATTAGAGAACTCCGGTCCCGCTTTGGAGAACTACAATTCCCAGAGTTCCCTTGGGAAAGAGGTAGTGGCCCAACCGAACAGCAGTCTATAATGTAGATATGTCCTCAAGCTCTTTCCACGGTGAAGATGTGGCCCAAAGGAGAAGCCCTACCCAGTGATACAGGCGCTGTAGTAGACGGCACTGCTGGCGTCAGACAAGGCCGATATCAAGCTGCTTTCCTCACAGGAGAGACTTCGGGGAGTCACTTTGGACAAGGAGACATGATAAGGGAGGCCTGAAACCTCGGGACGAGTCCTGCTCATATTCAAATACTGGTCAAACTCGTTGCGGTCCACTTCTGTCCAAAGCTCGTTGGGGTTTAAGTGCTCGACGCCATCCAGATGGTGAGAGTCAGGAGGCGGGGAAAGCTGACCCAAATGGGCCGTGAGGCCGCCAGCAGCTCCGGCACACATCTGGTTGTAGTACAGGCCAGGTGGGTGGGGAGTCCTCAAGGCATCAGCCAGGTGTGACGAGGGATTCGGGGAGTAGCCCATGCTCACGTTTCGCCCCAGGGTTTTTTCTGGGGAAAACTCCACCTGGGGCGGCGGAGGGGGGTGGTGGTGGTAGCCCCGGAAGGACATCACGTTGCAGTCGTCTTGCATGTGCGGAGGGAAAAAGGCCGGCTCGCTCTGCTCCAAGACGTCCAAAGGGGACATCTCTGGGGTCGGCAGGCCATAGTTTTCCATATCCGAGCCCACCGATCGGAGTTCGCGGAAGTGGTTGAGAGGGGGAGGCTGCGTGTGGCTCAGGTGGGCGATGCTGCCGGCCGCGTTGCGAGGGTTCAGCCCGAAGCCGTCGCTGCAAGACTGGGAGAGGCTGTGAAGAAGGATGTTGGGCTCCATCCTCTTGATCTTCTTAGCCTGCTTCTTTCTCCTTGGGCGGTACTTGTAGTTGGGGTGGTCCTGAAGGTGCTGGATCCTCAGCCGCTCTGCCTCTTCCACGAAGGGGCGCTTGTCGCTGGCACTGAGTGCTTTCCACGACTGGCCTGAAAAGTCCAGAAAACAAAAAGAGGCATGAAGTTACGGCAGCTCGGCAATACAGCCAAGGGCTGAGATACCCGGAAGATTAGATTTCTTAGATTTATATCCTGCCCTCCCAGCTGAAGGCAGGCTCAAGGGAGGCTCACAACAATGAAAACAAGAAATGACAATAAAACATCGATTCAACAATTACAATTAAAGCAATATAAAGCAATAAAACAGTCTGGCGCTAAGTATCAAATTTTCAAAGGCATTTCATGCCCTTTCGTATTACTGTATCGGCAATTTAATTAGAGGTCTCATTTGGAGTACTGTGTGCAATTCTGGTCACCGCACCTCAAAAAGGATATTATAGCACTGGAAAAAGTCCAGAAAAGGGCAACTAGGAATGATTCCAAGTTTGGAACACTTTCCCTATGAAGAAAGGTTAAAACGCTTGGGGCTCTTTAGCTTGGAGAAACGTTGACTGCGGGGTGACATGATAGAGGTTTGCAAGATTATGCATGGGATGGAGAAGGTAGAGAAAGAAGTCCTTTTCTCCCTATACAAGAACTCGTGGGCATTCAATGAAATTGCTGAGCAGTCGGGTTAAAACGGATAAAAGGAAGTACTTCTTCACCCAAAGGGGGATTAACATGTGGAATTCACTGCCACAGGAGGTGGCGGCGGCTACAAGCATAGCCAGCTTCAAGATGGGATTGGATAAAAATATGGAGCAGAGGTCCATCAGTGGCTATTAGCCACAGTGTGTGTATGTGTGTATATATATATTTTGGCCACTGTGTGACACAGAGTGTTGGACTGGATGGGCCATTGGCCTGATCCAACATGGCTTCTCTTATCTTCTTATGAGGCTAGCCGGCACTTTACTTAAAGGCTAACCAAAAAAGTGTTGTCTTGCAGGCCATGCGGAACTGGGCGAGGTCCTGCAAGGCTCTGACCTCCTATGGCAGTTGGTTCCACCAACAGGGGGGTGGCGAAGACCTGGGCTAAGGGTCTACATCAGAAACGAGCAGGACTACATCAGAAGTGCGGTTACTGTTGTTCCAGATGGCTCAGGAATTCATGGAGAGCCATGTAGGACAGCGGGTGAAGCATCTGAAGGTTTTCAGAGGCCAAGGTTCAAATTATGCCGTGAGGCAGGGAACTGTTGTCATGTACCATTTTTTTAAATAACCTGAGCTTGTAGGAGTTCCCTGACAGATAGGGTACTCCCGCCCTACCAGCTCTCCCACATAATATGGTGACGCTGGAAGGCGTTGTCAAATCTCAGCTAACTTACAGCAACCGCACAGAGTTTTCAAGGCAAGAGACGAACAGGGGTAGCTTGCCACTGCATGCGTCTGCAGAGAAACCCTGGGCTTCCTTGGTGGCCTCCTATTCAAAAACTGATCCGGGCCCACCCTGTTTAGCTTCTGAGATCTGATGAAATCGTATTAGCCTGGCCATTCAGATCAGAGCACCACATGATATAATTGTCTTCAAGTGATAATGACAATGGAGTGTCATCAAGTGATAATCGACAGGTGTCATAGAATCATAGTTGGAAGGGACCTCCACAGTCCAACCCCCTGCACAATGCAGGAAACTCACAAACACCTCCCCCTAAATTCACAGGATCCTCATTGCTGTCAGATGGCCATCCAGCCTCTGTTTAAAAACCTCCAAGGAAGGAGAGCCCACCATCTCTCGAGGAGGAAGCCTGTTCCACTGAGGAACCGCTCTAACGGTCAGGAAGTTCTTCCTAATAGAATCCTAGAGTTGGAAGGGACCTCCAGGGCCATCTAGTCCAACCCCCTGCACAATGCAGGAAACTCACAAACACCTCCCCCTAAATTCACAGGATCTTCATTGCTGTCAGATGGCCATCCAGCCTCTGTTTAAAAACCTCCAAGGAAGGAGAGCCCACTGTCTTCCGAGGAGGAAGCCTGTTCCACTGAGGAACTGCTCTAACGGTCAGGAAGTTCTTCCTCATGTTGAGCCGGAAACTCTTTTGATTTAATTTCAACCCACTGGTTCTGGTCCTACCTTCTGGGGCCACGGAAAACAATTCCGCACCCTCCTCTACACAACAGCCGTTCAAGGACTTGAAGATGGTAATCGTATCTCCTCTCGGCCGCCTCCTCTCCAGGCTAAACATTCCCCGTTCCTTCAACCTTTCTTCATAGGACGTGGTCTCCAGACCCCTCCCCATCTTCACCAAGTGATAATGATAATTGTCATCAAGTGACCACCACCCTATGGTTTATGGTGACCCCGTAGGGTTTTCAAGGCAAGAGGTGAGCAGAGGTGGTTTGCCATTGCTTGCCTCTGCAGAACGACCCTAGCTTGACTTCCTTGGCGGTCTCCCATCCAACAAGTCGCCAAAGCCAACCCCGCTTTGCTTCTGAGATCTGACCAGATTCGGCTAGCCCGGACTATTTAGCCTGCTTCTCTCCCGAAGAACCGCAATTTATTCTGCCAACTGCTGTTGAGGCTACACCGTTTAATTTTAGAGTTTCAAGGGAGCGGCTGCCGGTTAAGATGTTTTTATGGTTATCCTGACATTTATATTTTGTTAAGTTTAAGCGTTTAAACGTTGCACTGTTGTGGTTAATGCTGTTCAGATGGCTGAGGAATTCATGGGGAGCCATGCGGGACGGCGGGTGAGGCATCTGAAGGTTTTCAGACACCAAGGTTGAACTGATGCCATAAAGCTCAATGGGTCATCTTGCACCAGTTAATCTCTTTCAGCCTAACCTGCCTCCCAGGATTGCTAAGCGATAAAATAGGGAAAGTAGAACCAGGGCTTATTTTGTAGCAGGAACTACTTTGCATATTAGGCCACACCCTCCTGACGTAGCCAACCCTCCTGCAGCTTACAGTAGGCCCTGTAAGCTTTTGGAGGACTGGCTACATCAGGAGGGTGTGGCCTAATATGCAAAGGAGCTCCAGTTGGAGAGCCAGTTTGGTGTAGTGGTTAAGTGTTGGACTCTTACCTGGGAGAACTGGGTTTGATTCCCCACTCCTCCACTTGCACCTGCTAGCAGGGCTTTGGGTCAGCCATAGCTCTGGCAGAGGTTGTCCTTGAAAGGGCAGCTGCTGTGAGAGCCCTCTCAGCCCCACCCACCTCACAGGGTGTCTATTGTGGGGGAGGAAGGGAAAGGAGGTTGTGGGCCGCTCTCTGTGCTTGAAAGGGCAGCTGCTGTGAGAGCCCTCTCCAGCCCCACCCACCTCACATGGTGTCTACTGTGGGGAAGGAAGGGAAAGGAGATTGTAGGCCGCTCTGTCCTTGAAAGGGCAGCTGCTGTGAGAGCCCTCTCAGCCCCACCCACCTCACAGGGTGTCTGTTGTGGGGGAGGAAGGGAAAGGAGATTGTGAGCTGCTCTGAGACTCTTCAGAGTGGAGGGCGGGATATAAATCCAATATCTTCTTCGTCGTCTTCTTCCTGCTACAAGAAAAGCCCTGAGTAGAACCACGTCCCTACTCTCTTTAGTTCTCTGAAGAAAGACTGAGATAAAAATGTGAATTAAATTGAAAATCTAGGGTTGTTGTGTGTGTGTGTTTTTTTAAAAAAGTCTGAAATAAAGTAATTTTTGGACTAGATTCTTCCATCTCCAATGAACTATCAATAAAGATCATGTCGTACTAAAGCGCTGTCTAGACAAAGGGAAGAAATCAAACGAGTTGGCTAGCTTCAGGAGGAAAATGAAGGCGCAGTAAAGAAACGACAGTTTTTCCTTCTCTATAAACTTTTTTTGGGTAAAAGTGACCTGTCCTTAAGAGAGGAGAGTTCCAGGTGGGTAGCCGTGTATTTGCATGTATAAGTATTTGCATGTGATTTGCTGCTATTTGCAGGCGTTACCAACAGCTTTAATCCAACCTTAGCCATACTCATCGCCAGGGCTTTTTCTAGCAGGAGCTCCTCTGCATATTAGGCCACGCCCCCTGATGTAGCCAATCCTCCAAGAGCCAGTTTGGTGTAGTGGTTAAGTGTGCGGACTCTTATCTGGGAGAACCGGGTTTGATTCCCCCACTCCTCCACTTGCACCTGCTGGAATGGCCTTGGGTCAACCATAGCTCTGGCAGAGGTTGCCCTTGAAAGGGCAGCTGCTGTGAGAGCCCTCTCCAGCCCCACCCACTTCACAGGATGTCTGTTGTGGGGGAGGAAGGGAAAGGAGATTGTGAGCCGCTCTGAGACTCTTCGGAGTGGAGGGCGGGATATAAATCCAATATCTTCTTCTTCTTCTTAGAGGGCTCTTCATACAGGGCCTACTGCAAGCTCCATGACGACTGGCTATATCAGGGGGCGTGACCTAATATGCAGAGGAGCTCCTGCTAGATAAAGAGCCCTGCTCATCACCCAATTACTTGCGCATCTTGACTCTAACCAGTCCTTAACGGCAACTAACGCTGCCACCCTCTCTCTATCAATATGCAATGATTGCGGAAGTCCGTTTCAATGTATCTGAAGAAGCGCGCCGGGCACACGAAAGCTTACACCCAGAACTAAACTTTGTTAGTCTTAAAGGTGCCACTGGACTTAGACTTTGTCCTGTCCTTAAGAGGTTAGCTTCAAGCATTTTTGCCGCAGAGTATACCCAGGGCTTTTATTTTGTAGCAGGAACTCCTTTGCATTTTAGGCCACACACCACTGATGTAGCCAATCCTCCACAAGCTTACAGTAGGCCCTGTACTAAGAGCCGTGTAAGCTCTTGGGAGGATTGGCTACACAAGAGGGGTGTGGCCTAATATGTAAAGGAGCTCCCGCTTCAGAAAAAGCGCAGAGTATACCAATTCTGCAGGCCAACAGATGCGAGAAAGCACTTTGCCATAGGCAAAGGCGAAAAGAGAGGAGATGGAAAGTACTGTCAAATCGAGCAGCAGTCAATTTCTGGTGACCCCAGAGGGTTTTCGTGGCAAGAGACATTCAGGGAATGTTCGCCGTGACTTTCTTCAGCCTAGCAACCCGTTTTCCTTGGAGGTCTCCCATCCAAGTACCAACCAGGGCTGATCCTGTTTAGCTTCCAAGATCCGATGAGATCGGGCTAGCCTGGACTATCCAGAACAGGGCAAAAAACAGACACAGGAGAAATATCTGGCGGGTTTGGCTTCGTCCCAAAGAGGGACGAACGGAAGTTTTCATACAGTCCTTGCTCGTGGGAGGACAACCCAATCGATCTTCAAAAGGAAGAACAAAAAAGGATGACTGGTAAACGTGATCACTTCATCAAAGGCAGGGGAAAGGGAGATGGGATTGCTATCGGACAGATCTTCAATCACACAAGTCGGGGCAAGCAGCTAGAATGAATAACAGACTCTAAAGAGTGTGTGCACACCGCAAACTTACAAAAAGGCTGCCTGTAGGCCTCTAAAGTCACTTTCTTAGGTACGGAAGGTTCTATTGCTGTGTTCCAGCACAGAGCTGGATTAGCAATTAGGCCAAGAAGGCACTGACCTATGGGCCCCATGCCTTTAAGGGCCCCAGGCCGGCTTCCTCCCCCCCTCCCCCCGTTTCTCCCTGCTTGCAGCCCTCCCAGCCAGCAACTGAGCCGCTCCTTGCTCGACTCGCCTGGTACAGCTGCTGTCGTAGTTGCCAAGTTTGCCTCTCTCTGCCTCTCCCCCACGGTTTAGTAAAAGGGGCTTTTAAGAAGGTGCCCGCAGGCTGCACTGGGGGCCGTGGGGTGGGCACTCAGATTCTAAGATCATTTGCGTGGGGTTCCGCAAGATTTTGACCGCCTAGGGGCCTCCATAGGATTTAATCCGGCACTGGTCCAGTATTGTGGATAGAGACCAGGGTGAATAAAAAGCAATGTTTTTTTTTAATCGGATTTTTTAAAAATTTAAATCCAATTTTTTAAATAAAATGCTTTTTGAGGAAAATATATCATCATCCAAAGGTTATTCCATCGTGAAATAATGATTCGTTTTTAATTCTGAAGCATAAGGCTGTATATTCATGCAACGTTTAAATTTTTTGGTAATAAATTCCATGCACAATGTCATGCTCTTCCAGAGGTTTCTGTAAGGTTACTGGGCAGTTTCCCTGTCTACAAGATATTATCACAGAACACAGATGCTTGGTTTTGCAGTTCTCAAAACTGTAATTTGCAGAGATCACATGCCTCTTCTACGCAGCAGAAATGTTAAAAAATGAACCGAGTTGACATACTAACCTATGTATACAGAATCAACCCTTAAGTGCCAAGTTTCAAAAAGTTTAATGAATTGAAAAAGATTGCTCGGAGTGGAATAGATCTGCACAAGAAGAAACTTAAGTGTGAGGAAGGAGGTGCAACCAGTAAAAATGAAAGTGAAACTTTTTGAGCAGAATACTCCACAAGACTTTGGATCTTTTGTGTGTATAACCCGAAGTTTATCACATTATTCTTTCCCTGGAGGAGAAAATCTATAATTGCAGCAGGCCGTAAAAGAGAGTCTTTATGCAGAAAACTATGATTTAAATCAATTTGATTTAAATCAAATCCACCCTGATGGAGATTCCCATTCAAAGCCTTCAAAGGCGTCTCCTCTAATCACACCATCAGCGACTGGACTCGCGAAGGTGGAAGCACGTCCGGATCGCGATTCACCGCGTCCAAAGTCAACTCCCTTTGAGGACATTTTCCAGAACTCGGTGAGTTGCAGACAGAGCGTCTTCCAAGCCCGTGAGCTAGCATCCGGTGAAAAAACGTAACTTTGCCCCGATCCAGCCAACAGATAGCTGCATCGGCCAAAGCAGATTGTGAAACATTAGTATGCGACAGAAAATAAGGCTCGGGCAAGAAGGTGTTTGGACTATTAAATCAGTGTTTGTGTTGTGCTTATCTAAGATTCAAATGATAGGTTGAAATCACACTGGATTTTGGCTAAATCCAAACAATGTCTTTCTCAGGACAGACAGTAAGTTTGTATATAGATGGAGTAGTGATTGATAGGTTGAGGCTGCAGTTCTAAGAAGAGTTGGTTTTGTACCCTATTCTTCACTTCTTATCAACAATTTGATCACAGATCTCAGCTTTCCATCTTTGTCTTAAACTGGGCTGTCTTTCTTTTTTAAATTCACCATGAGCACCTAGCCATTCATTCACTGCTTTATCTTTGTGCTTAACAACAGTGCGCTCTTAAAAAACTGCACCAGGGATCGAAAGGGTGTGTGTGATGGTACAAGCGCTAGCCAGTCGGTGCTGCGCACAGCTAGATTTTACTGCCAGCTGGCCAGTTTCCCTTCCTACAGGCCAGTGGCTCCACACAACTGGTTCACAAAGCAGGTCTACTCAGAAGCAAGTCCTGTTTTATTCAATGGGGCTCACTCCCAGGACAGTGTCCTTGGTGTAGCGGTTAAGTGCAGGGGAGTCAAATATGGTGAACTGAGTTTGAGTCCCCACTCCTCCTCCAAATGCTGCCAGTTGGGTGACTTTGGGTCAGTCACAGTTCTCTCAGGGCTCTCTCAGTCCCACCCTACCTCACAGGGTGTCTGCTATGGGGAGAGGAAGGGAAGGTAACTACCAGTGAGAATCCTTGCAGGTGCCATAAACCAGCTTTTAAAATACGAGGGTGAAAACACACCCCTCTTTGATTTTTAACCACCCAAATTAAGAATGCAAAGGAATAGCCAACTATCCCATTCTTTGTTCCCAACTCACAACACAGTAGAAATCTCCACTGCTTTAGAGGGTCTTCACGCCTCTCTCCACGTTTCAGCTTCGCTCCCGTTTTGAAAGCCAAGCTCCCGTTTCGATTCAAAGTGCAAGATTCGAGTCAGTCACACCCTATATTTCAGCAAGGTTTAAGATTTCAAGACTCAAATCTTTGCGCCTGATAACAGGAGAGTTTTGACTCTTAGAAGGTTATACCCCGAAAATATTGTTGGTTTCTAAAGTCCTACCAGACTCAAATCTAGTTGTGCATCGCAAGGCATATGGGGAAGTTCACAGGTATTTGTGATGTGTTCGGTGTGGCGGGAAAAGCCATTACAGGGTCAATGTAAAAAAGACACTGGACTGGTGAGGGAAAAGTATTCCCCCAGTTTTGCACAAATAAGCTACCCACCACATGCTGACGCTAATTTTCCTTTTGCATCGGTAGCAATTCAGTTTGAATTGCGATACTGCGCAACCATAAAGTCCCAATGGTGAGCCCGTTTGCCTCTTAAGTATCACATGGAAAGCAAGGCAAGCTCTGCATTCATTGCACCACTTGCTCCATTCGATAAAAGCCGAGATTCGGGGAGTGGAAAGGAGCTAGGGACTCTATGCACGTCTTAGACCCAACCCAAACATCGCCTGACGACAACCCACCTCCCTTGACCAGATGACGGGAGTCCTCCGGTGACCCAGAATTTTATTCTCCCCATCGCCTCCCTCCCTAACAGCCCTGAATGCGCTAGAAATCTCGCTTCAATTGAAGCAAGAGGAGGGGGAATCGATCTCGGGACTGGACCTTGTCCAGCAACCTAGAAAGCTCAAGGTTAGACAAAAGTCTGTGCAAGGTCTATCCAACCCAGAGCCCTGTTCTTAGCAGTGGCTAGCCTGATTTCTCAGGGAAGCCAGGCAAAAAGGAAGAAGAAGATGATGATATTGGATTTATATCCCACCCTATACTCAGAATCTCAGAGCGGCTCACAATCTTCTTTACCTCCCCCCCCAAAAAACAACAGATACCCTATGAGGTGGGCGGGGCTGGAGAGAGCTCTCACAGCAGCTGCCCTTTCAAGGACAACTCCTATGAAAGCTACGGCTGACCCAAGGCCATTCCGGCAGCCGCAAGTGGAGGAGTGGGGAATCAAACCCGGTTCTCCCAGATAAGCGTCCGCTCACTTAACCACTACACCAAACTGGCTCTCATCTTCCCCCAGGCACCCATTTTCCATCACTGTTTGTTGAAGGGACTGGTATGCAAAGCAGACTCCTTCCTTTCTCTCTGTTAGAGCTACTGATTCAGGTGGTGCTGATCCAGGTGCGCTGGTCTGAAGCCACAGAACGATGTTTGAGTCCGGCGGCACCACAAAGCCCAACAAGTTTTTATTCTGGGTAGAAGCTTTCACGTGCACGCACACACTTCATCAGATACATCGAAACAGACTCTGCCGATCCTTTACATCTAGGAAGAGAGAGGGTGTATGTAGCCTTTGGCAGATGTTACAGCCCTTTTGGCAAGTTACAGCGACGGCGCAGAGAATCCAGCTCAGTTTACAGCATGCGTGCACATAACCTGTGAACAGCATACACTTAATTCTTCTTTGTACTTGCGTTGAGTGCTTCTAACGTTACGTTCAAGGCAGGTACAGCTGCATGGGGGATTTCAGCGCCACAATTATCCAGAGCCAGCTTCTGACTCTCAAAAGCTTATAACCCCAAAATGTTGTCGGTCCCTAAAGCGCTCCTGGATTCGAAATCTACCTCTTTCACTGCAGAACAACCCAGCTACCCACCTGAAGCCACATTCTGGTCACCGCACCTCGAAAAAGATATTACAGCATTGGAAAAAGTCCCGAAAAGGGCAACTAGAATGATTCAAGGGGTTGCAACGCTTTCCCTGTGAAGAAAGGCTAAAACGCTTGGGGTCGACTGAGGGGTGACATGATAGAGGTTGACAAGATTATGCATGGGATGGAGAAGGTAGAGAAAGAAGTCGTTTTCTCCCTTTCTCACAGTACGAGAACTCGTGGACATTCAATGAAATTGCTGAGCAGTCGGGTTAGAACGGATAAAAGGAAGTCCTTCACCCAAAGGGTGATTAATGTGTGGAATTCACTGCCACGGGAGGTGGCGGCGGCTGCCAGCATAGACAGCTTCAAGAGGGGACTGGATCAACGTTTGGAGCAGAGGTCCATCAGTGGCTATTAGCCACAGCGTATTGTTGGAACTCTGTTTGGGGCAGAGATGCTCTGTATTCTTGGTTCTTGGGCGGGGGGGAGGGGGGACAGTGTGAAAGCTTCTAGTGTCCTGGCCCCACTGGTGGACCTCCTGATGGTACTTGGGTTTTTCTGGCCACTGTGTGACACAGAGTGTTGAACTGGATGGGCCATTGGCCTGATCCAACATTGCTTCTCTTATGTACATTTTTGGTCCCCCATTTCATCTGTAAAATGAACATGTGTTGGCTCTTTCTTACGAACAGATGCACAAGCACCTGTACAAGCAGGATGTACAGGTGACAGTCAGCGTTTGCTCTCAGCGGTGGGCGGGTGGCAGTTCATGAACAGAAAAAGCCCCGCTCTGCAGCAATCTGGAGTCGAGCAGGGTCTTGCGCTGCCCAATTGAAGACTGCAGCAGTTCTGGTTGGGATGTGAACCTCTCCAACTCAGTAGGAGAGGGGAAATTAGATGGAACTTTGGCATTCGCTGCAACAGGAACAGGGCCAATTCCTCCCAATCCAAAAGGCCATCTAACCCAGCACCTTTCACATATTGTGTCGGGGAGTTCCACAAACCATTGCGTGCTGTAGGAACTATGTCTTCCTGCAGTCCCTGCTCCTCCGCTCCCTTCTGGAGAAGAGGAAGGAGAATTTCAGCCAGGAGAGGTGAAAAGCAGCTTGGTGTAGCAGAACAGCGGACTAGGGTTCTGGAAAACCCCCGTTTCGAATCCTGGATTCTACCACAAACACTGCCACAATCTTTCTCCATTGGGTTTACCTTGCAGGGCTGTTCTAAGAAAAAGGAGGGGGGGGGGAGAACCACGTACTAAAAGACTCCTAATCACACACACACATACGATAATGCACTTGAACTCAATCCACTTCCAACTGGGTTTTACTGTGAGCGCTTTCACATCTGCTAAATAAAGCCGTTTGAGTCCACCTCAGTGACCATCCGCAAATGGAGCTTACCGTTTCACACCACAAAACTTAGGGCGCTTTCATTCACACGAAATACTTTACTCTCAATGTACTTTTATTGCCTGACATGGCAAAGTCCACTTGCAAACTGCTGCCGACCTGGATTGAAACTGCATTATTTAGCAGGTGTGAAGGCGCTCCCAATTGCCAAATGCATTGAAAGTGGATTGCACGTGCATTATTGAGCATGTGCGAAGGCGCTCCCAGTTGCCAAGTGCACTGAAAGCGGATTGCACGTGCATTACTGAGCATGTGGGAAGGCGCTCCCAGTTGCCAAATGCACTGAAAGCGGATTGCACGTGCATTACTGAGCATGTGGGAAGGCGCTCCCAGTTGCCAAGTGCACTGAAAGCGGATTGCACGTGCACTATTGAGCATGTGGGAAGGCGCTCCCGGTTGCCAAGTGCACTGAAAGCGGATTGCACGTGCATTATTGAGCATGTGGGAAGGCGCTCCCAGTTGCCAAATGCACTGAAAGCAGATTGCACGTGCATTATTGAACATGTGCGAAGGCGCTCCCAGTTGCCAAGTGCACTGAAAGCGGATTGCACGTGCACTATTGAGCATGTGGGAAGGCGCTCCCGGTTGCCAAGTGCACTGAAAGCGGATTGCACGTGCATTTTTGAGCATGTGCGAAGGCGCTCCCAGTTGCCAAGTGCACTGAAAGCGGATTGCACGTGCATTTTTGAGCATGTGCGAAGGCGCTCCCAGTTGCCAAGTGCACTGAAAGCGGATTGCACGTGCATTATTGAGCCCGTGCGAAGGCGCTCCCAGTTGCAAAGTGCATTGCAAGCACATTATTTAGTGTGTGAGAAAGAGACCAGGTGCGAACCGGCAAAACCCCAGTTGGAAAGTGCCCTGAAAGCGGATTAAAAGTGCGGTTTTTTTTCCCCCCCCGGGGGGAGCGCGCCTGAGCGCAGAGCCCGAACCCGGGAGCGCGGGCGGGCTGAAACCCAAACCCAACAACCGCGGCCGGTTCCTCCGGCCAGCCCCCTGCCCGCCTTACCCAGCATCTTGCTCAGCACGGCGTTGTGCAGGTCCGGGTTCTGCTGGGCCAGCCGCTTCCTCTCGTCCTTGGCCCACACCATGAAGGCGTTCATGGGGCGCCGGATGCGGGAGTCGTCTCCCCCTTTGCCGGCCTCGGAGCGGCCCGAGCCGGAGCTGTAGCCATAGCCGGCGTCGTCCGGGCTGGGCGAGCGGCTGGAGGCCGATCCCAGGAGCGCGCCGCCGCCGGGCTCTCGGGCTAGTGCAGCTCCTCCTCCGCCGGCCGCCGCCTGGGCTGGGGCGCAACCAGGGCGCAATGGAAAGGCCGGCACTGGCTCTTCCTCCTCCTCCGCCGAGCTGGAGCTCCGGCTGGCGGGCTGCGGGTAGGCGAGCCCCGGCTCAGAGGCGGGCGCTCCGGCGGCGGCGGCTGCGGGCGCTGCGGCTCCCCATGAAAAGTCGCTGGGCGCTTGGGAGAATTCCTCTCTGCAGAAGCTGGGCTCAGATATATTCATTCCAGCTGGACGCGCCTTTGGTGGAGAGCGGGGGGTCAGATCAGAAGGAGGCGGCCGGCCGGGGGGGAGAGAATCGGGGCCCTTTTCTGGGGCGAACGAGGCGGCGGAGGAATCGCGGGGCGCAAAAGCGGCCCAGGGAAAAAAAAAATTTCAATCGGAGCCACGGGTTTGGAGGAAAGCGAGCGACCCTCTCCCAAAAAACGCGCAGGGGAAGGGGAAAAAAAAATCGGGGAAATTGCAACCCCCCCCAAAAAATACTCCAGGCGAGGAGAAATGGGTGGAAAAGAGGCAAACGTCGAAGGGGGGCCCCATATAAAGAATCCGGGTTCCCCTCCTCCCCCGGAGGAAGGAAGAGGCGAGGGGAGGAGGGATCCTGGTGGTCCAGTAGGAAAGTGGGGAGGAGGGAGGGACGGTTTGGAAAGAGCTGCGCGGACGTCTGTTTTCTCCCCCCCCCCCACACCCCCCGGGAATCAGCAATGGGTTTTGCGGCAGGAAAGGAGAAAGGGGGGGGGGGGAGTCCCTTTTGCAAACAGCGCCAAGGTTCTTGCAAACCGCAGGAAAAAAGGGGGGGAGGCCCCCTTGGAGAGGAAGGGGGGGGCTTTCTTGGTGGCTTTGCGGTCGGCTTTGATTGTTTTAAAAGGCTTCTTTACAAAAGAAAGAAAGGCTCTTCGTTGCTCTTGCTCGCAGGGAAGACCAACGCTCGCTTCTTCGACGGCAAAAAAAAGAAATCCCTGGCCGCTCCGTACACGGAACTCGCATGGCACGTGTGAACGCGTTTTTGCTGGGGGGGGGGTTTGTGCGCCGTCGGAGCGCGCGAGGCGGTGGCGTTGCGGGAGAGTTCTAGGAGGCCTTTCTCCGCGGGAAACCGGTGCTGGTGCTTGAGTGGGTTTGGCTCTGGGGCGAGGAAGACGGAATTTGGGTGTGCGCGGAAGGAGTGAGGGGCAGTGGAAGGGAAATGGGGATGCGCCTTGAGTAGGGTCGCCAATCCCCAGGTGGGGGCAGGAGATCCCCTGGTTTGGAGCCCCTCCCCCTTTCAGGGTCATCAGAAAGCGGGGTGGCAGGGAGGGAAATGTCTGCTGGACATGGCGTCATGCCCTACAGAGACCGATTCCCCATAGGGTACAACGGAGAATTGATCCACGGGTATCTGAGGCTCTGGAGGGGCCGTATTTTTGAGGCAGAGGCACCAAGTTTCAAAAAGATTGGACCAGGGGGTCCAATTCTATAAGCCCCAAAAGAAGGTGCCCCTATCACCCATTATTTCCAATGGAGGGAAGGTATTTAAAAGGTGTGCGGTCTCGTTAAATGTGATGGCCAGAACTCCCTTTGGAGTTCAATAATGCTTGTCATACCCTTGCTCCTGGTTCCACCCCCAATGTCTCTTGACTCCACCCCCAGAGTCCCCAGATATTTCTTGAATTGGATGTGGCAACCCTCTATCCATAGTAGTTAACCTGGTGGTTTTGCGGATTCATGCTTGCAGCTCTCCTTCCGGCCCCTGTGCCCTCCAATGGATCCCCATCCATGGACTCTCTCTCTAGACTTTTGGCACTGCCCTGAAGCTGTCTCTTTCCACGAGAACAGGACAGACTTGGGAGTCTCCCTCTTGTACTTTCCTGCAGCTGAATGTGCAGATAGGCTCCAGATGAAAGGCATGATCAGAGACCCGCTGACCCCCAAGGTAGCCAACGTTGGGTAAATAACCAATTTTGACTCTGGAATCTTCCTCTAGACTCACCCTGAAATATTGTGTTCCTCCTCAGGAATGCAGCAAAACCCACGGTGGTGGGTCTGCCTGTTCATCCCCAGACCTCCTCTGGGGACTATAAGAACATAAGAAGAGGTCCTACTGGATCAGACCAGAGGTTCAGCTAGTCCGGTCTCACGCACTGGCCAAACAGCTCCTCCAGAGGGCCAACAGCAGGGCATAGAGGGTGAGGCCTTTATAAGAACATCAGAAGAGCCCTGCTGGATCAGACCAGTGGTCCATCTTGTCCAGCATCCTGTCTCACGCAATGGCCAACCAGTTACTCTGGAGGGCCAACAACAAGGCACAGAGGCTGAGGCCTTCATAAGAACTTCAGAAGAGCCCTGCTGGATCAGACCAGTGAGGGTCCATCTAGTCCAGCATCCTGTCTCACACAGTGGCCATCCAGTTCCTCTGGAGGGCCAACAACAGGGCAGAGAGGCCGAGGCCTTCATAAGAACATCAGAAGAGCCCTGCTGGATCAGACCAGCAAGGGTTCATCTAGTCCAGCCTCCTGTCTCACACAGTGGCCACCCAGTTCCTCTGGAAGGCCGACAACAGGGCATAGAGGCCGAGGCCCTCATAAAAACATCAGAAGAGCCCTGCTGGATCAAATCAGTGGTCCATCTTGTCCAGCCTCCTGTCTCACACAGCAGCCAACCAGTTCCTCTGAAGGGCCAACAACAGGGCATAGAGGCTGAGGCCCTCATAAGAACGTCAGAAGAGTCCTGCTGGATCAGAGCAGTGAGGGTCCAGTCCAGCCTATTTTCTCACGCAGTGGCCAGCAAACAGAGACTTGCCTTGCCTCTTTCCCATGGCAAGCAGAAACTGGTTTTTGGAGGATCTTGCTTGCCACAAGAAAGAAGCAGGGCAAGTTGCAGCCCCACGGCAGCTTGTGCAGAATCGAACAGAAGTGCCAGGGAGGGGGCGGGGAGACTCTGAGAACGGAACAAGCCTAGTGAATAATCGGTCTTGGTGTTGTCTACTCCAACTGGCAGCAGCTCTCCCAAGGTCTCAGGCTGACGTCTTTCACATCACCTACTGCTTGGTCCTTTCAACTGGAGATGACGGGGATTGAACCTGGGACCTTCCTGTAGCCAAGCAGATGCTGTACTACTGCTTCGCCGGCCATTGTCTCCAGGGGAACTGATCTCTTTCATCTGGAGATCCGATGGAACTCCAGAGCATCTCCAGGTCAGCAACCCAACCGAGAGTGGTAGCATCTGTCTCAGCGTACGCAAGCCAGTGGTTGGGTTGGGTTGACTTCTGAACTTGTTTGATGCTGAGTCCTGCCATTCAGCTGAGCTATCATGGATGTCCTCTTGCAACCGCTTCTCAAGATCTTCAGCGGAGATCTTGCAAGAGCTCTGCAACCTGAGATCCTCACAGCCCAAAGCACACAGGCTACGCTGCTGACCTGTAGGCCCTCCCCATGGCCAATGTCAGCTTGGAGAAGCTTAGAGAGGGCTCGGAACGAAGAGAGGGCATTCACAAACCCGAAGGGAAAGACTTGCAAGGAACTCGGCCAGTTGTTTTCTTCTAGAAGCCGAAGAGTAAACGGGGAAGGGGTGGGCTGTTTGTTTTGTTTGGGGTTAAATACAGGACCACGTCCAAATCAGTTCCAGACACAACACCCCCCCCCCCAACCATAGCGTGCAGTCTCCCACCGCTGCTCTCCCGCGCAGCTCAATGCCCCCCATTCCAGTCCATGCAAAGTTTCAGATTTCAGTCTGGGGGTTCGTTTGCAGACCTCAAGGGTTTGGAGAGGGGAAGCGCAGAACCCGTCATTGGTATGCGGCATCTTTGGACACTGCTGGGAGTGGGGAGGGCGGACTCCGAGAGGATGCAGAGTTAACCAGCTCCTTGTCGGTTCACAGCCATAACCGCACACACACACACACACAAAACCAACCCCAAGCTTAATTCCTTGGGAGCCGCGTCTCCCTGAAATCAACGAAGCTTCTTTCCAAGTCAGCCCACTTGGAATGTCCAAGCACTGAGCTGGTGTTTTCCTAGGGCAGCATCTACTTGCAATTCAGACATGGATCTGTGCTAGAGATGCTACTGAGTGGAGCCAAGCGGGTGTAGTAGTTAGAGCAGGGGTGTCGAACTCATTTGTTATGAGGGCCGGATCTGACACAAATGAGATCTTGTCGGGCCGGGCCATGTGTGTACCTATTTAAGATTAGGTAGCAGAGATAAAAACTTTTTAAGGGACACAAAATTTTTTTTTTAAAAAAAAAACCCTTAAGAACATAAGAGAAGCCCTGTTGGATCAGGCCAGTGGCCCCTCCAGTACAACACTCTGTGTCCCATAAGAACATAAGAGAAGCCATGTTGGATCAGGCCAAGGGCCCATCCAGTCCAACACTCTGTGTCACATAAGAACATAAGAGAAGCCCTGTTGGATCAGGCCAGTGGCCCATCCAGTCCAACACTTTGTGTCACATAAGAACATAAGAGAAGCCCTGTTGGATCAGGCCAGTGGCCCCTCCAGTACAACACTCTGTGTCCCATAAGAACATAAGAGAAGCCCTGTTGGATCAGGCCAGTGGCCCATCCAGTCCAACACTTTGTGTCACATAAGAACATAAGAGAAGCCCTGTTGGATCAGGCCAGTGGCCCATCCAGTCCAACACTCTGTGTCACATAATATAAGAGAAGCCCTGTTGGATCAGGCCAGTGGCCCATCCAGTCCAACACTCTGTGTCACATAAGAACATAACAGAAGCCATGTTGGATCAGGCCAGTGGCCCCTCCAGTCCAACACTCTGTGTCACATAAGAACATAAGAGAAGCTCTGTTGGATCAGGCCAATGGCCCATCCAGTCCAACACTCTGTGTCACATAAGAACATAAGAGGAGCCATGTTGGATCTGGCCAGTGGCCCATCCAGTCCAACACTCTGTGTCACATAAGAGCATAACAGAAGCCCTGTTGGATCAGGCCAGTGGCCCATCCAGTCCAACACTCTGTATGTATGTATATATATATATATATATATATATATATATATATATATATATATATATATATATATACACACACACACACACACGTATACATATATATACACACTGTGGCTAATAGCCACTGATGGACCTCTGCTCCATATTTTTATCTAACCCCCTCTTGAAGCTGGCTATGCTTGTAGCCGCCACCACCTCCTGTGGCAGTGAATTCCACGTGTTAATCACCCTTTGGGTAAAGAATGCCCATGAGTTCTTGTATTGTGAGAAAGGGCGAAAAGTACTTCTTTCTCTACTTTCTCCATCCCACGCATAATCTTGTAAACCTCTATCATGTCACCCCGCAGTCGACGTTTCTCCAAGCTAAAGAGCCCCAAGCGTTTTAACGCTTAAAAGAAAACATGCTTAAAGCATTAGTACTTGTTGGTCTTTAAGGTGCTTTCTTTGTATTTCTCCCACGGGATCCAGGGAACCTGGCGAAGGAAGCTCTGGCTCTTTTCTTTTGTCCCTCGGGAACCAGGAGGGGGAGGAGCCTCAGCCAATGGAGAAAATAGAAACTTTGCTCTCTAGCTCCTGTGTGATTGAGCAAGCAAGAGAGAGGGAGAAGGAAGCAGATGACAGCCAGTTGCTCGGGGGCCTGATAGCCCTCTGGGGGCCTAATTCGGCCCCCGGGCTGCATGTTTGACACCCCGGGTTAGAGTGCTGGATTAGGACCTGGAAGAGCCAGGTTTGAATCCCCACTCAAAGAGAGCCAGTTTGGTGTAGTGGTGAAGTGTGCAGACTCTTCTCTGGGAGAACCGGGTTTGATTCCCAGCATCAGGGTCTTCTCCAGCGAATGCTCCCTTCTCATTGGGTGGCCAAAGAGTTTGAGCTTCGCTTCAGCATCTGACCTTCCAAGGAACAGTCCGGGTTGTTTCCCTTAGGACTGACTGATGTGATCTTCTTGCAGTCCAAGGGACAATTATAATCCAAGAAGCATTTTAAGGTAAAGGCTGAGCTGATATAATTTAGCAGAGTGCTAAAGCTGAAGCACTGCAGTCCTAAGCTCTGCTCACGACCTGAGTTCGATCTCCGGCGGAAGCTGGGTTTTCAGGTAGCCGGCTCGAGGTTGACTCAGCCTTCCATCCTTGCAGGGTCAGTAAAATTAGTACCCAGCTTGCTAGGGGGGAAATGTAGATGACTGAGGAAGGCAATGGCAAATCACCCCATTAAAAAGTTTGCTGTAAAAACATTGGGCGTTTTCGCACTGACCTTAATCGGCAGCGACGCCCCTCTTCAGCGCCCAGGATCAGCCCGGATTTCGCACCAATTGCCGCGGAGCACCCGGAAGAGCCGGAAAGTCCCGCGGCTTTTGCGGCGCAAATGGAAACTGGATTTTGGCGGTTTCCATTTGCGCCGCAAAAGCCGCGGGACTTTCCGGCTCTTCCGGGTGCTCTGCGGCAATTGGTGCGAAATCCGGGCAGATCCTGCGCGCTGAAGAGGGGCGTCGCTACCGATTAAGGTCAGTGCGAAAACGCCCCTTGTGAGAGCAACGTCACCCCAGATTCGGAAACGACTGGTGCTTGCGCAGGGGACCTTTCCTTTCCCAGTGATGTTAGGGGTTGTGTGACATATGCAAGTGAGCTATGCTAATAAGCTCTGGCACCTCTTTTTCTATTAAATGACCCCCCACCCCACCCCACAGAAGGTAGCCAGAGTCCAGGACTACCAAAATTCACAGCAGAGGATGGGCGTCCATGAGTCACTGCCCACTTCAGATAAGCTGTGGGTTGGGAAAAAGTCCAGGAGTCAGCTTTCAGAGTGAGACCGTTCAGAACCTAGTAGTTAGTCTGGGGGCCTCTAGGTGGCATTTTGTCCCCGAAGAGCAGCGAGTTCTAATCTCCTATCTGCTTCAGGCTTCCTATTGACTCCATGGAAGTGGATTTTGCTGACCGAAGGAGAAAGTGCTATAAATATAGAAAAAAAAATGTAGATTCGAGAAAGGGAAACCTTGCTGACGGGGACACGCAAAGGCCGTTTCATGGGAATGTTTATATCTGCCTCCGCTCTGCTACTTTAATCGCCCCTGAAGGTCTGCATGGATAAAAGCAGGATGTCTCTTGCAAATTTTAGAAATGAGAACGGGAAAGTCCTGCTGTAGTTTCCCTCCCCTCGGAGGGGGTGGGGGGTGCTGTCGCTCCCTGACACAATTGTCCTGTTTCTGCAAAGTTTGGGAATCAGCAGTTGTGTGGATTTCCTTGGGAGAGGTGACAGGCAGTTTTAAAAAACGACAGCCCGCATATGAAGCAGACAGGAAAATTCCACTCTGAAAGGAGGAGGGAAGAGAAGCGTGTTGCAGAACTCCAGGTGGTGGACGACTTGGCAAGGCTGAGGCGAAAACTGTGCCAGTGCCGGGTTCCCCTTCCAAATGGAAGGCGGCGAGAAGAGAAGGAAAGAAATGTACATGTGATTTAACGAAACCACTTTGGGCCACCAAAACTCGCCCCCGTGGTGTCTTTCCCCTGTCGTCTAGAGCTGCCGGTCCCCAGTTGGGTAGAAACGATCAAAACGCTGCGCAAAATGCATTTCGGAGAATCATACTACAGTCACTCAAACAATTTTGCATCAGTTTATAATCAGAATAATTTATTTATTTATTTTATGATTTGTATCTCGCCCTTCCCACAGAGATGGCTCAGGGCGGCTCACAACAGACAATAAAACAAAATTTGAATTAACATTTACATATATACGCAGTTTAAATAGTCAAAACATTTAAAACCTTAAAACATCAAATCTTGTAACAGTATAATTAGCAAGAGTCTAGTAAGCTACATTTGTGTCCCATCTCAGTTAGGTGTAAGCTAGCCGGAAGAGGGTTGTCTTACAGGCCCTGCGGAACTGAATAAGATCCTGCAGGGCCCTCACCTCCTCCAGCATTTGGTTCTACCATGTAGGGGCCATAACAGAAAAGGCCCTGTCTCTAGTTGATTTAAGGCGGACTTCTTTTGGCCCAGGGATAGCGAGAAGGTTTTGAGTTCCCGACCTCAGTACTCTCTGGGGAACGTGTGGGGAGAGACGGTCCTTCAGGTAGGCAGGTCCCAGGCCATATAGGGACCATATATAGGCCATATAAGTCATATATCCATAACTGATAACACTCCAATCGAAAGCATAGCCCAAAGTTCATAAACCCAGTCCACTTCAAGTGAAATCCACTCCCGGATGCTTGAAATCAAAAAAGGTACCGATTCCTGCTGCATTCACAATTTCCAAACACGGGCGCTACCGTATAAACACTTGTTTTCCTTTAGGCAGCACTCCTGAATCCAACCAGTGTGGCGACACGATTCCGGCTATTTTCATGTTTCATTTGCCACTTCCACTGGCTGCAATGATTAACTAGGAACCCGTGCTAAGGCGACCACTCTCATACACATTAGCTCATTAACCTACTTCAGGGTTATCACAAAGTGCAGGGGGGGGATGTCTGCTGGGCACTCTATTCCCTGTGGAGACCAATTCCCATAGGGTATAATGGAGAATTGATCCATGGGTGTCTGGGGCTCTAGAGGGACTGCTTTTTGAGTGAGAGGCACTAATTTTGCAGCATAGCATCCAGTGCCTCTCCTCAAAACACCCTCCAAGTTCCAAAAAGATTGGACCAGGGGATCCAATTCTGTGAGCCCTAAAAGTAGGTGCCCCTGTCCTTCGTTATTTCAAAATGGAAGGAAGGCATTTAAAAGGTGTGCGGTCCCTTTAAATGTGACGGCCAGAATTCCCTTGGGAGTTGTTGTGCTTGTGACACGAGCGAGCGAACGGCGCCTAAGCATTGTGCACCTCAGAGCCTGACAGGGATAAATTAACCAATTCTAAAAACTGAAGAGCCAATTACAGTTTGGGTCCCGTTGAAGTTGTCTGCTGCCACTCATCTTCTTACTCTACTTGAACAGAGCCATGGGGTGGGAGCTATAGCTCGTAGAGTATCTTTCTCGCACGCATAAGGTCTTGTCCCTGGCACCTCCAGGTAAAGGATCAAGTAGTAGTCTCACAAAAGTTATTGCTTAATTTTGCAGAGACTTTTCTGCTTGGATTACAAACGGAAAAATTTCCAAAAGAAGATAGGACTTTAATTTGGTATTTGCTTTCAGCTGCTAGGACATTGTATGCGCAGCTGTGGAAACAAGAAAAAATACCAGAGAAATGGGACTGGATTGTGAAAGTTTTATCGTGGAGTGAGATGGACAAACTAACAAGAACTTTGAGAGGCTATGATTTGGACATTTTTAAAAAAGAGTGGAAGAAATTTAGAGGATATATAGAGCAAGAGTGGAATGTAAAAAGACATTGGACAATTTTTTAAAATGAATGTGAGAAAAGAAAGACACTGAATTTTGATTGGTTAAGGGTACCTTTATAATTGAACTTAAGTATATAACCTCAGCGGGAGTCGAGTTACGGAGGGAGGGGGGATTGAAAATATCATATGGGTTAGAGATAGCAAGGATGTAATTAGATACTGTAACCATACGTTATCAATAAATTGTTTTAAAAACGAAAGGTTATTGCTTAATTTCATGATTTTTGTTTTAAAAGAATAAGATTTAGAATTTTTTTTTTAAACCCCTGTAAATTAAAAATGTAAATAGTTTCCAGTTTCTTCAGAGAGAGCCAGTTAGGTGTAGTGGTTAAGTGCACAGACTCTTATCTGGGAGAACCGGGTTTGATTCCCCACTCCTCCACTTGCACCTGCTGGAATAGCCTTGGGTTAACCATGGCTCTCTTATCTGGGAGAACCAGGTTTGATTCCCCACTCCTCCACTTGCACCTGCTGGAATAGCCTTGGGTTAACCATGGCTCTCTTATCTGGGAGAACCGGGTTTGATTCCCCACTCCTCCACTTGCACCTGCTGGAATAGCCTTGGGTTAACCATGGCTCTCTTATCTGGGAGAACCAGGTTTGATTCCCCACTCTTCCACTTGCACCTGCTGGAATAGCCTTGGGTCAGCCATAGCTCTCTTCTCTGGGAGAACTGGGTTTGATTCTCCACTCCTCCACTCGCACCTGCTGGAATGGCCTTGGGTCAGCCATAGCTCTGGCAGAGGTTGTCCTTGAAAGGGTAGCTGGGAGAGCCCTCTCAGCCCCACCCACCTCACAGGGTGTCTGTTGTGGGGGAGGAAGGGAAAGATTGTAGGCTGCTCTCTGTCCTTGAAAGGGCAGCTGCTGGGAGAGCCCTCTCAGCCCCACCCACCTCACAGGGTGTCTGTTGTCGGGGAGGAAGGGAAAGGAGATTGTGAGCAGCTCTGAGACTCTGATTCAGAGAGAAGGACGAGGTATAAATCTGCAGTCTTCTTCATATCTCCTACAATTCTCTGTTTTTTAAATTTTGGGAGGGGGGGGACACTAGTGGGCAGCTCGCCTAGGGCATCAAAAACCCTGTCACTGGTACACCCTGGCACTATGTTAGGGACCCCTGTGTCTAAATGTGTTTGCTATTCAGCTAAAAAGAGAACGCATGAATCGGTGTACGTGAAGCAGAATAACACCATATTTGCCTGAAAAGGAAGATGGCCCTGAATTTAAAGAAGGATATACTGAAAAGATGGGGGGGGGGGGGGCAATGGGAAACCATCTGGTAAAAAGTCTGCTGTGAAAACATTGCGAAAGCGACGTCACCCCAGAGTCAGGTACGACCGGTGCTTGCACAGGGGACTACCTTGACTGGAGAGCCAGTTTGGTGTAGTGGTTAAGAGTGCAGACTCTTATCTGGGAGAACCGGATTGGATTCCCCACTCCTCCACTTGCACCTGCTGGAATGGCCTTGGGTCAGCCATAGCTATGGCAGAGGCTGTCCTTGAAAGGGCAGCTGCTGTGAGAGCCCTCTCCAGCCCCACCCACCTCACAGGGTGTCTGTTGTGGGGGAGGAAGGGAAAGGAGATTGTGAGCCGCTCTCTGTCCTTGAAAGGGCAGCTGCTGTGAGAGCCCTCTCCAGCCCCACCCACCTCACAGGGTGTCTGTTGTGGGGGAGGAAGGGAAAGGAGATTGTGAGCCGCTCTGAGACTCTTCGGAGTGGAGGGCGGGATATAAATCCAATATCTTCATCTACCTCACAGGGCGTCTGTTGTGGGGGAGGAAGGGAAAGGAGATTGTGAGCCGCTCTGAGACTCTTCGGAGTGGAGGGCGGGATATAAATCCAATATCTTCTTCTACCTCACAGGGTGTCTGTTGTGGGGGAGGAAGGGAAAGGAGATTGTGAGCCGCTCTGAGACTCTTCGGAGTGGAGGGCGGGATATAAATCCAATATCTTCATCTACCTCACAGGGTGTCTGTTGTGGGGGAGGAAGGGAAAGGAGATTGTGAGCCGCTCTGAGACTCTTCGGAGTGGAGGGCGGGATATAAATCCAATATCATCATCATCATCATCATCATCATCATCATCATCTTCTTCTTCTTCTTCTTCTGAAAAGAAAGCGATTCAGCTGGGTAGCCATGTTGGTGAAGCAGGGGTGGCCAAATTGCAGTTCAAGAGCCAGATGTGGCTCTTTCACACATATTGTGTAGCTCTTGAAGCTCCCACTGCCCTCTTGGCCGGCTTGGAGAAGGCATTTGTCTCCTTAAATCACTTCTCCGAGCCAAGCCGGCCAGCAGCTTGGGGAATGGATAAGAGAAGCCATGTTAGATCAGGCCAATGGCCCATCCAGTCCAACATTCTGTGTCACACAGCGGCCAAATATTTATATATATATATATATATATATATATATATATATATATATATATATATATATATATATATATACACACACACACACTGTGGCTAATAGCCACTGATGGACCTCTGCTCCATATTTTTATCTAACCCCTTCTTGAAGGTGGCTATGCTTGTGGACGCCACCACCTCCTGTGGATTTAAAGTGGTTTTCTTTCCACCTCTCTCTTCCACCTCCCCCCCAGTCTATTTCCCTTCCTTCCTTCTCTCAAACATCTGATGTTCATGTCTTGCGGGTCTCAAAACACCTGACATTTATTCTAGGCGGCTCTTATTTTAAGCAAGTTTGGCCGCCCCTGATCTGAAGCAACAGAATGAAGTTTTGAGTCCAGTGGCACCCTTAAGACCAACAAAGTTTTATTCTGACTATAAGCATTTGTGTGCATTCCTGAATTAAACTTTGTTGGTCTTAAAGGTGCCACTGGGCTCAAACTTTGCTCTAGGAGAGCCAGTTTGGTGTAGTGGTGAAGTGTGCAGACTCTTATCTGGGAGAACCGGGTTTGATTCCCCACTCCTCCGCTTTCAGCTGCTGGGATGGCCTTGGGTCAGCCATAGCTCTGGCAGAGGTTGTCCTTGAAAGGGCAGCTGCTGGGAGAGCCCACTCCAGCCCCACCCACCTCACAGGGTGTCTGTTGTGGGGGAGGAAGGGAAAGGAGATTGTAGGCTGCTCTCTGTCCTTGAAAGGGCAGCTGCTGGGAGAGCCCTCTCCAGCCCCACCCACCTCACAGGGTGTCTGTTGTGGGGGAGGAAGGGAAAGGAGATTGTAGGCCGTTCTCTGTCCTTGAAAAGGCAGCTGCTGGGAGAGCCCTCTCCAGCCCCACCCACCTCACAGGGTGTCTGTTGTGGGGGAGGAAGGGAAAGGAGATTGTAGGCCGTTCTCTGTCCTTGAAAAGGCAGCTGCTGGGAGAGCCCTCTCCAGCCCCACCCACCTCACAGGGTGTCTGTTGTGGGGAAGGAAGGTAAAGGAGATTGTGAGCCGCTCTGAGACTCTTCGGAGTGGAAGGCGGGATATAAATCCAATATCATCATCATCTTCTTCTTCTTCTTCTTCTTCTTCTTCTTCTTCTTCTTCTTCTTCTTCTTCTTCTTCTTCTTCTTCTTCTTCTTCTTCTTCTTCTTCTTCTTCTTCTTCTTCTTCTTCTTCTTCTTCTTCTTCTTCTTCTTCTTCTTCTTCTTCTTCCTGAAAGAGGTTATACACAAAAAAGGTTATTTCTGCCCATAAGATTCTCTTGCATCCAAATTTAAGACCCTCCTTTTTCCTTGCCAAAATGACTGCAAAGAAAGAAAACAAAGCGTAAGAGACGGGCGTGATTCTTACCAATCAAAGGTTACATTTGAGTCATTCTGAGTTGTTCAACAGTGGAATCTTCCAAATCTATCCGCTTGTGAAGCTGGATATTTGCCAGCCCCTGGGAATATGAGCTGCGTAAATGCAAGATCTAAAGATATTTGCTCGAATCTATTTGCCTTCTGACCTGATCCAACGTGGCCTCTCTTATGTTCTTATGCCTAGGGAAGTGATGCTCTGGTGCTGGAGGGGGGGGCAACAGCAAGGGAGAGCTTTTGGAATTCTGGTGGACCTCCTGGTGGCACGGATTGTTGGACTGGATGGATCATTGGCCTGATCCAAAATGGCTTCTCTTATGTTCTTATGTCTGGGGCAGTGATGCTCTGTATTCTTGATGCTGGGGGGGGGGGGGAAGCAACAGTGGGAGATCTTCTGGAATTCCGGCCTTACTGGTGGACCTCCTGATGGCACCTGGGTTTTGGCCACTGTGTGACACAAAGTGTTGGACTGGATGGGTTGTTAGCCTGATCCAATATGGCTTCTCTTTTGTTCCAATGTCTGGGGCAGTAATGCTCTGTATTCTTGGTGCTTGGGGGGCAATAGTGGGAGGTCTTCTGGAATTCTGGCTCTACTGGTGGACCTCCTGATGGCACCTGGGTTTTGGCCATTGCGTGACACAGAGTGTTGGACTGGATGGGCCATTGGCCTGATCCAACAGGGCTTCTCTGATGTTCTTATGTGACACAGAGCATTGGACTGGATGGGCCACTGGCCTGATCCAACATGGCTTCCCTCATGTTCTTACGATGGCACAGAATGCTCTGGGCCCATCTCCATGGAGCCACGGGTCAAAAGGTCACGTACGACAGAATGAGGCAGGCTACGTGGCTGGCATCATACCTGCCTTGACCCTCACCTCGGCCCAAGGCTCTCTTTCAGCGCCAGAGAGGGAAAGCGATGCCAGAGGGGCGGACAACGAGGCCAGGGTGTGACATAAACACACCGCCATCAAGTCCCTGGCTGAACAATGACCTCCCTGGCCCAACCTTTTAACTTTCACTGAGGAGACGGGGAATGGGGCTCCCTCCCCGCCTCCCTCCCCAAGCCCTTCTCTCCTCAGGCCTCCCCACACTAGGTGGCCTTTGGACAAAGAGAAGCAAATCAACAAACCCGAACGACCAGGCAGGTGGGGGAGCTAGAGAAATTGTGGGGCAGGCAGCGAAAGAAAGGTGGTGGTGGGGAGCCAGGAAGCGTGGGGGCGGGCGGGGAAGCGGCTTGGCTCTCCTCGGCCCTCTCGCCCTTTGTGTTTGCAGCCTCGCACAGAGGGAGGAAATGTTGGATATTCCTGAGCTGGAGATAAGATCGTTGCTCAAAGCCATCTGGGTGACCTCTCCCATCACCCTCCGCAGCGGGGCTGGCGTCTGGCAAGCTGGACTCGGGCCCAGGAGTTGCGGCTCTCTGCAGAACGTGCGCTTGTTTCGTTAAAGCTCTGGATCTCTCCCCCCCCCCCACTGACTCACACACCCAGTTTCTCTTTATAGACTCCTGTGTCTCCAAAAGGCCTGGACCACACCTAGGCGAGAGGAAGTGCGGCTGCAGGCTCTAGGGCTTCGCCTTCTTTGAAACATGAAAATGGTTTACGGGATGGGAAGGGGGTCCCCTCCCTTGGCTTGCTCTCGATTCCCGCCTCTCCTCGCTAGGGTTGCCAACCTCCAGGAAGGATCGAAAACACGAGGCAGTGCAGGGTTCATCAAAACCGATAAAAAAAAGTCACTGCGATGTCATCTAGATTGTGATCGTTGTTCTAAAAATGGCAATTAAAGAACTATTAGGAAGAGTTGGCTTTTTATAACCCACTCTTTCTCTACCTTAAGGAGCCTCCAAGCAGCTTACATGTGCGTTCCCCCTCCCCCTCCTCTAGGGAGCCCTGCGGCGCAGAGTGTTAAAGCTGCAGCACTGCAGTCTGAACTCTCTGCTCGTGACCTGAGTTCGATCCCGGCAGAAGCTGGTTTCAGGTAGCCAGCTCCAGGTTGACTCAGCCTTCCATCCTTCCGAGGTCGGTCAAATGAGTATCCAGCTTGCTGTGGGGGGAAGTGTAGATGACTGGGGAAGGCAAGGGAAAAGCACCTCGTAAAAAGTCTGCTGTGAAAACGTTGTGAAAGCAACGTCACCCCAGAGTCGGAAATGACTGGTGCTTGCACGGGGGACTACCTTTATCTTTACCTTTCTCTACTACCTTAAGGAGTCTCCAAATGCCTTACATTTGCCTTCCTTTCCCCTCCTTACAATGGGCACCTCAAGAAGTAGGTGGGGCTGAGAGAGTTCCAAGAGAACCGTAACTGGCCAAGGTCACCCAGCAGACTTCCTATGGAGGAGTGGGGAATCCAACCCAAGTTGTCCAGATCAGAGTCTGCCACTCTTAACTGCTGCACACCTGGCTCCCACCTGGAAGAGCTAAGGCGCAAGGCCCGTCACACCTTAGAGACCAACAAGCAGGGCTCATTTGGTAGCAGGAGCTCCTTTGCATATTAGGCCACACACCCCTGATGTAGCCAATCCTCCAAGAGAACATAAGAGAAGCCATGTTGGATCAGGCCAATGGCCCCTCCAGTCCAACACTCTGTGTCACATAAGAACATAAGAGAAGCCCTGTTGGATCAGGCCAGTGGCCCCTCCAGTCCAACACTCTGTGTCACATAAGAACATAAGAGAAGCCCTGTTGGATCAGGCCAGTGGCCCCTCCAGTCCAACACTCTGTATCACAAAGAACATAAGAGAAGCCCTGTTGGATCAGGCCAAAGGCCCACCCAGTCCAACACTCTGTGTCACATAAGAGCATAAGAGAAGCCATGTTGGATCAGGCCAAAGGCCCATCCAGTCCAACACTCTGTGTCACATAAGAACACAAGAGAAGCCATGTTGGATCAGGCCAAAGGCCCATCTAGTCCAACACTTTGTGTCAGATAAGAACACAAGAGAAGCCATGTTGGACCAGGCCAATGACCCATCCAGTCGAACACTCTGTGTCACATAAGAGAAGCCCTGTTGGATCAGGCCAATGGCCCATCCAGTCCAACACTCTGTGTCACATAAGAATATAAGAGAAGCCCTGTTGGATCAGGCCAATGGCCCATCCAGTCCAACACTCTGTGTCACATAAGAGAAGCCATGTTGGATCAGGCCAATGACCCATCCAGTCCAACACTCTGTGTCACTTAAGAACATAAGAGAAGCCATGTTGGATCAGGCCAGTGGCCCATTCAGTCCAACACTCTGTGTCACATAAAAACATAAGAGAAGCCCTGTTGGATCAGGCCAATGGCCCATCCAGTCCAACACTCTGTGTCACATAAGAACATAAGAGAAGCCCTGTTGGATCAGGCCAATGGCCCCTCCAGTCCAACACTCTGTGTCACAGAAGAACATAAGAGAAGCCCTCTTGGATCAGGCCAGTGGCCCCTCCAGTCCAACACTCTGTGTCACAGAAGAACATAAGAGAAGCCATGTTGGATCTGGCCAATGGCCCCTCCAGTCCAACACTCTGTGTCACAGAAGAACATAACAGCAGCCCTGTTGGATCAGGCCAGTGGCCCCTCCAGTCCAACACTCTGTGTCACATAAGAACATAAGAGAAGCCCTGTTGGATCAGGCCAGTGGCCCCTCCAGTCCAACACTCTGTGTCACAGAAGAACATAAGAGAAGCCCTGTTGGATCAGGCCAGTGGCCCCTCCAGTCCAACACTCTGTGTCACAGAAGAACATAAGAGAAGCCCTGTTGGATCAGGCCAATGGCCCCTCCAGTCCAACACTCTGTGTCACAGAAGAACATAAGAGAAGCCATGTTGGATCTGGCCAATGGCCCCTCCAGTCCAACACTCTGTGTCACAGAAGAACATAAGAGAAGCCCTCTTGGATCAGGCCAGTGGCCCCTCCAGTCCAACACTCTGTGTCACATAAGAACATAAGAGAAGCCCTGTTGGATCAGGCCAATGGCCCCTCCAGTCCAACACTCTGTGTCACAGAAGAACATAAGAGAAGCCATGTTGGATCTGGCCAATGGCCCCTCCAGTCCAACACTCTGTGTCACAGAAGAACATAACAGCAGCCCTGTTGGATCAGGCCAGTGGCCCCTCCAGTCCAACACTCTGTGTCACATAAGAACATAAGAGAAGCCCTGTTGGATCAGGCCAGTGGCCCCTCCAGTCCAACACTCTGTGTCACAGAAGAACATAAGAGAAGCCCTGTTGGATCAGGCCAGTGGCCCCTCCAGTCCAGCACTCTGTGTCACAGAAGAACATAAGAGAAGCCCTGTTGGATCAGGCCAATGGCCCCTCCAGTCCAACACTCTGTGTCACAGAAGAACATAAGAGAAGCCATGTTGGATCTGGCCAATGGCCCCTCCAGTCCAACACTCTGTGTCACAGAAGAACATAAGAGAAGCCCTCTTGGATCAGGCCAGTGGCCCCTCCAGTCCAACACTCTGTGTCACATAAGAACATAAGAGAAGCCCTGTTGGATCAGGCCAATGGCCCCTCCAGTCCAACACTCTGTGTCACATAAGAACATAAGAGAAGCCCTGTTGGATCAGGCCAGTGGCCCATCCAGTCCAACACTCTCTGTCACATAAGAACATAAGAGAAGCCCTGTTGGATCAGGCCAGTGGCCCCTCCAGTCCAACACTCTGTGACATAAGAACATAAGAGAAGCCATGTTGGATCAGGCCAGTGGCCCATCCAGTCTAACACTCTGTGTCACACAGTGGCCAAAAAACCCAAGTGTCATCAAGAAGTCCACCAGTGGGGCTAGAAGCCTCCCTACTGTGCCCCCGAAGCACCAAGAATACAGAGCATCACTGCCCCAGACAGAAAGTTCCAGCAATACCCTGTGGCTAATAGCTTACAGGGAATTCTTTTGCATATGAGGCCACACACCCCTGATGTAGCCAATCCTCCAGGAGCTTACAGGGCTCTTACTACAGGGCCTACTGTAAGCTCTTGGAGGATTGGCTACATCAGGGGGCATGGCCTAATATGCAAAGGAGCTCCTGCTGCAAAATGAGCCCTCCCAACAAGTCAAATCTCCCTTCATCAGATGCCAATAAGAATGCAAATCCCTGCATCTTTATATCCCAGTTAACATAATTGAGAGCCAGTTTGGTGTAGTGGTTAAGTGTGCGGACTCTTATCTGGGAGAACTGGGTTTGATTCCCCACTCCCACTTGCAGCTTGGGTTCAGCTACAGCTCTCGTAGGAGTTGTCCTTGAAAGGGCAGTTTCTGTCAGAGCTCTCTCAGCCCCACCTACCTCACAGGGTGTCTGTTGTGGGGGATGAAGATAAGCCACTCTGATTCAGAGTATAGGGCGGGATATAAATCCAATATCATCATCATTGTCCCCTGGAGTCTGCCAATGGAAACTGCATATATTTTACAGGGAGGGGAAATCAAAATGGAGAAGTTCAAAAAAAGAAAGCTTGAAGACTGGTTTTGTTTCTCAGTGCGGAAACCAGAACAGGGAGATTCTAACAGAACAAATTCCCTCGCAAAACCTGTGGTCTCCCTTTCGACTCCCACCCACTGAGTCTCCTTGGCAAACGTCTCTCGCGTTTGGGATTTGGGGCTTTCTGGGCAACCAGATCATGCGTCATTCTGTCCGCAGTCCTAACGTGTGAAGCTTGCCTGTATCCCATGTGCTCTCCCCGTACCAGAGGGGCTCTCAGACAAAACAAAAGAAGCACAAAAGAAAGAAAGAAAGAAACACAACAAAGGCTCCATCATTGGGCAGCCCTTAAATCCAGCCAGATGGTAACTCAAGGTTCAGGATATTTTCAGCATGTTAGCAAAGCCCCGAATAAGCAAACAGGCTTGAATGTTGCTTTCCATATGGGGGTCCCCCCCCCCCCTTCTCTTAATCATTGCAACTCAATGCGAGCCTTTAATTTGGATGAAAGCAATAGAGAGAGAGATCATTATAAAAGAGTATTAAATAGAACCAGATGGTTTTTGCATGAAAGATACCTTATATTCCAATGGGGGCACAATGCTGTGGAAAGTTCTATACAGGCTGTGTTCTTCCATGACACTCTCTTCAAGCCCTTGAAGGGCTGTCCTATAGAGGACGGGGTGGAATTGTTTTCTGTGGTCCCAGAAGCTAGGACCAGAACCAGTGGGTTGAAATTAAATCAAAAGAGTTTCCGACTCAACATGAGCAAGAACTTCCTGACCCGTGGTGCAGAGTGCTAAAGCTGCAGTACTGCAGTCCTAAACTCTGCTCATGACCTGAGTTCGATCCCCGATGGAAGCTGGGTTTTCAGGTAGCCGGCTCGAGGTCGACTCAGCCTTCCATCCTTCCGAGGTTGGTAAAATGAGTACCCAGCTTGCTGGGGGGAAGATGACTGGGGAAGGCAATGGCAAACCACCCCGTAAAAGTCTGCCGTGAAAACGTTGTGAAAGCAACGTCACCCCAGAGTTGGAAACGACTGGTGCTTGCACAGGGGACCTTTCCTTTCCTGACCATTAGAGCGATTCCTCAGTGGAACAGGCTTCCTCCTCGGGAGATGGTGGGCTCTCCTTCCTTGGAGGTTTTTAAACAGAGGTTAGATGGCCATCTGACAGCAATGAAGATCCTGTGAATTTAGGAGGAGGTGTTGGTGAGTTTCCTGCATTCTGCAGGGGGTTGGACTAGATGATGCTGGAGTTCCCTTCCAACTCTATGATTCTCTGGGTGCTAGGGTTGCCAATCCCCAGGTGGGGGCAGGGGATCCCCTGGTTTAGAGACCCTCCCCCCGCTTCAGGGTCGTCAGAAAGCGGGGGGAGGGGAGGGAAATGTCTGCTGGGAACTCTATTATTCCCTATGGAGATTTATTTATTATGGCAGAGACTGACCAAGAGAGAGATCTTGGGGTCGTGGTAGATAACTCACTGAAAATGTCAAGACAGTGTGCGTTTGCAATAAAAAAGGCCAACGCCATGCTGGGAATTATTAGGAAGGGAATTGAAAACAAATCAGCCAGTATCATAATGCCCCTGTATAAATCGATGGTGCGGTCTCATTTGGAGTACTGTGTGCAGTTCTGGTCGCCGCACCTCAAAAAGGATATTATAGCATTGGAGAAAGTCCAGAAAAGGGCAACTAGAATGATTAAAGGGTTGAAGCACTTTCCCTATGAAGAAAGGTTGAAACGCTTGGGACTCTTTAGCTTGGAGAAACGTCGACTGCGGGGTGACATGATAGAGGTTTACAAGATAATGCATGGGATGGAGAAAGTAGAGAAAGAAGTACTTTTCTCCCTTTCTCACAATACAAGAACTCGTGGGCATTCGATGAAATTGCTGAGCAGACAGGTTAAAATGGATAAAAGGAAGTACTTCTTCACCCAAAGGGTGATTAACATGTGGAATTCACTGCCACAGGAGGTGGTGGCGGCCACAAGTATAGACACCTTCAAGAGGGGTTTAGATAAAAATATGGAGCACAGGTCCATCAGTGGCTATTAGCCACAGTGTGTGTGTATATATAAAATTTTTGCCACTGTGTGACACAGAGTGTTGGACTGGATGGGCTGTTGGCCTGATCCAACATGGCTTCTCTTATGTTCTTATTCCTATAGAAAATCATGGAGAATTGATCTGCTGGTATCTGGGGCTCTGGGGGGGCTGTGTTTTGGGGTAGAAGCACCAAACTTTCAGTATAGCATCTAGTGCCTCCCCCCAAAATACTCCCCAAGTTTCAAAAAGATTGGATCAGGGGGTCCAATTCTATGAGCCCCAAAAGAAGGTGCCCCTATCCTTCATTATTTCCTATGGAAGGAAGGCATTGAAAAGGTGTGCCGTCCCTTTAAATGCAAGGGCCAGAACTCCCTTTGGAGTTCAATTATGCTTGTCACAGCCTTGATCTTGGCTCCACCCCTAATGTCTCCTGGCTCCACCCCCAAGTGCCCAGATATTTCTTGAATTGGACTTGGCAACCTTACTGGGTGCTAAGTGCCATTGGCAGGGCTTTTTTTATAGCAGGAACTCCTTTGCATATTAGGCCGCAGCCCCCTGATGTCGCGACTCCTCCTGGACCTTACAATAAGTCCTGTTCTAGGAGCCCTGTAAGCTCTTGGAGGATTGGCGACATCAGGGGGGAGTGGCCTAATATGCAAAGGAGTTCCTGCTACAAAAAAAAGCCCTGCTCACCGTCTCTTGGTACCTGAGGCAAACAACCCGGGGTCCTACTCGGATAGAATCGCAAAATGCTCCCAGACCTGGCAACACACATTCCAAAAGTTTCCATCTTGAAGGGCTTTGTTTCCGGTGGAGGAAGCGCGCGAAGTCATAAAGCAGTGAGGTCAGCGTTAAAATGTCCTGACATTGTGTCAGCTTCCTGAATGACCTCTTGACAATACCGGCCCGAGGGACCCCCTTCTGCGGCGGACAGGAAGAGAGCGGAAGGCTTCGTGGGACTCGCTTCTGGCGGGACGAAGGGGGTGCTGACGCCACCGAAAATGGCCGGTGGAAGGGCTTCTCAGCCTTTCATTGGTGGACTCTCTGTGTCTCATCTTGGTCGGTCATAGAGTTGCCAGTCTCCAGGGGTTGGCTGGAGAAGAATATCAACGCCTCCTACAATCACAGAGTTGGCAGGGGCCATACAGGCCATCTAGTCCAGGGGTGTCAAACATGCAGTTCGGGGGCCAAACTGGGCCCCTGGAGGGCTTCTCCAGTTTGGTGTAGTAGTGAAGTGTGTGGACACTTATCTGGGAGAACCGGGTTTGATTCCCCACTCCTCCACTTGCAGCTGCTGGAATGGCCTTGGGCCGGCTGTAGCTCTGGCAGAGGTTGTCCTTGAAAGGGCAGCTGCTGGGAGAGCCCTCTCCAGCCCCACCCACCTCACAGGGTGTCTGTTGAGGGGGTGGAAGGGAAAGTAGATTGTGAGCCCCTCTGAGACTCTTTGGAGTGGAGGGTGGGATATACATCCAATATCTTCATCTACCTCACAGGGTGTCTGTTGTGGGGGAGGAAGGTAAAGGAGATTGTGAGCCGCTCTGAGACTTCGGAGCGGAGGGCGGGATATAAATCCAATATCTTCATCTACCTCACAGGGTGTCTGTTGTGGAGGAGGAAGGGAAAGTAGATTGTGAGCCCCTCTGAGACTCTTTGGAGTGGAGGGTGGGATATAAATCCAATATCTTCATCTACCTCACAGGGTGTTTGTTGTGGGGGAGGAAAGTAAAGGAGATTGTGAGCCGCTCTGAGACTCTTTGGAGTGGAGGGCAGGATATAAATCCAATATCTTCATCTACCTCACAGGGTGTCTGTTGTGGGGGAGGAAAGTAAAGGAGATTGTGAGCCGCTCTGAGACTCTTTGGAGTGGAGGGCAGGATATAAATCCAATATCTTCATCTACCTCACAGGGTGTCTGTTGTGGGGGAGGAAGGTAAAGGAGATTGTGAGCCGCTCTGAGACTCTTCGGAGTGGAGGGCGGGATATAAATCCAATATCTTCATCTACCTCATAGGGTGTCTGTTGTGGGGGTGGAAGGGAAAGGAGATTGTGAGCCGCTCTGAGACTCTTCGGAGTGGAGGGCGGGATATAAATCCAGTATCTTCATCTACCTCATAGGGTGTCTGTTGTGGGGGTGGAAGGGAAAGGAGATTGTGAGCCGCTCTGAGACTCTTCGGAGTGGAGGGCGGGATATAAATCCAATATCTTCATCTACCTCACAGGGTGTCTGTTGTGGGGGGGGGGGAAGGGAAAGGAGATTGTGAGCCGCTCTGAGACTCTTCGGAGTGGAGGGCGGGATATAAATCCAATATCTTCATCTACCTCACAGGGTGTCTGTTGTGGGGGGGGGGAAGGGAAAGGAGATTGTGAGCCGCTCTGAGACTCTTCGGAGTGGAGGGCGGGATATAAATCCAGTATCTTCATCTACCTCATAGGGTGTCTGTTGTGGGGGTGGAAGGGAAAGGAGATTGTGAGCCGCTCTGAGACTCTTCGGAGTGGAGGGCGGGATATAAATCCAATATCTTCATCTACCTCACAGGGTGTCTGTTGTGGGGGGGGGAAGGGAAAGGAGATTGTGAGCCGCTCTGAGACTCTTTGGAGTGGAGGGCAGGATATAAATCCAATATCATCTTCTTCTTCCTCTTCTATCAGGCCCCCGAGGAACTGGCTGCTGTCTGCTTCCTTCTCCCTCTCTCTTGCTTCCTTCTGCATCACAAATTGCTTTGGAAGGCTTGCGCAATTGCACTAGAGCTACAGAGCAGCGCTTCTATTTTCTCTGTTGGCTGAGGCTCCTCCTTTGGGGAGAAGGGAGGGAGAGCTTGCTTTGCAAGGCTCTCTCAATTGCACATCAGAGCTACTGAGCCAAGCCTCTCTTCCTTCTATTGGCTGAGGCTCCTCCACAACCCAAGTCCCCTGGGGAAAGAAGGAAAAGAGCCAGAGCTTCCTTTGCCCAGTTCCCTGGATCCCGTGGGAGAAATACAAAGAAAGCATCCTTAAGACCAATGAGTGCTAACGTTTTAAGCATGTTTTAATTTTTAAAAAGATATATTTGTGTTTGTCTGTGTTCTTTATAGAATTTATATGCCTGCTACCTAATCTTAAATAGGTACACGCATGGCCCAGTCTGACATGGCTCGACCCAACCCGACACGACCTGGCCCAACAAGATCTCATATTTGTCAGATCTGGCTCTCCTAACAAATGAGTTCGACACCCCTACTTTAAATCCTGGAGATGGCATTATTGGGAAGGAACCCTTGTGCTCCCCAACTAGTTTGAAAACCAATTCTTTACTTGAAAGCTGAGTTGTCAGATTTCTTGTTGGAGGATGTTGGCCACAAACAGAGATGCCTTTAAAAGAGGACTAGACAGATTCATGGAAAAGAGGGCCTTCAAACGCTATGATGACTGAAGGGAAACTCCACATCAAGAAGCAGCAAACCAGTGCCAGGAGGCAACATCAGGGGAAGGCCTCAGCCTCTCTGCCCTGTTGTTGCCTCCTAGAGGAACTGCTTGGCCACTGTGTGAGACAGGAAGCTGGACTAGATGGACCCCTGGTCTGATCAAGCAGGGCTCTTCTGATGTTCCTATGAAGACCTCAGCCTCTATGCTGTTGTTGGACCTCCAGAGGAACTGGCTGGCCACTGTGTGAGACAGGAGGCTGGACTAGATGGACCCCTGGTCTGATCAAGCAGGGCTCTTCTGATGTTCTTATGAAGGCCTCAGCCTCTATGCCCTGTTGTTGGCCCTTCAGAGGAACTGGATGGCCACTGTGTGAGACAGGAGGCTGGACTAGATGGACCCCTGGTCTGATCAAGCAGGGCTCTTCTGATGTTCCTATGAAGACCTCAGCCTCTATGCTGTTGTTGGACCTCCAGAGGAACTGGCTGGCCACTGTGTGAGACAGGAGGCTGGACTAGATGGACCCCTGGTCTGATCAAGCAGGGCTCTTCTGATGTTCTTATGAAGGCCTCGGCCTCTCTGCCCTGTTGTTGGCCCTTCAGAGGAACTGGATGGCCACTGTGTGAGACAGGAGGCTGGACTAGATGGACCCCTGGTCTGATCAAGCAGGGCTCTTCTGATGTTCTTATGAAGGCCTCAGCCTCTATGCCCTGTCGTTGGCCCTCTAGAGGAACTGGTTGGCCACTGTGTGAGACAGGAGGCTGGACCAGATGGACCCTCACTGGCCTGATCCAGCAGGGCTCTTCTGAAGTTCTTATGAAGGCCTCAGCCTCTAAGGCAGGGGGGTCCAACTCATTTGTTATGAGGGCCAGATCTGACATAAATGAGACCTTGTTGGGCCGGGCCACATTGAGTTGGGCTGAGCCATGCCAGGCTGGCCCATGTGTTTACCTATTTAAGATTTGGTAGCAGAGATATAAACTTGATAAAGGACACAGAGAAACACAAATATACACATATTTTAAAACTTAAAACATGCTTAAAACATTAGCACTCATTAGTTTTAAAGATGCTTTCTTTGTATTACTCCCATGGGATCCTGGGAACTGGGCAAAGGACGTTTTGGCTTTTCCCTTCCTTCCCCAGCGGCCTCAGCCAATAGAAGGAAGAGAGGCTTGGCTCAGTAGCTCTACTGTGCAACTGAGAGAGTCTGGCAAAGCAAGCTATCCCTCCTCCCCTTCCTCCCCAAGGGAGGAGCCTCAGCCAATGGAGAAAATAGAGGCTTTGCTCTGTAGCTCCTGTGCGATTGAGCAAGTCTTGAAAAGCAAGCTGAGACGCAAAAGGAAGTAGGAGAGAGGGAGAAGAAAGCCATGACAGCAAGTTGCTTGGGGGCCTGATAGGAGCCTTCTGGGGGCCTGATTCAGCCCCCGAACTGCATGTTTGACACCCCTGCTCTAAGCCATAGGACATCGCAAGGAACCAGTTGATGAATGCATAAGACATGATGTTGGACTAGATGGACCCTCACTGGTCTAATCCAACAAGGCTCCTTTTTTTCATATTAAGACCTTGGCCTCTGAGTCCTGTTGTTGGCTCTCCAGACAAACTGTATGGCCACTTTGTGAAACTAGATGCTGGGCTAGATGGACCACTGGTATGATTCAACAGGTATCTCTGATGTTCTTATGTTCCCTGAACAAGATCGTTTTCAAGAGGAATTATGCATGCAAGCGAGCCGGGCAATGCAACGCCTGACCCACTTCTGAATTTTGGATGTCCTGAGGTGTCTCCAAATAAGAACATAAGAGAAGCCATATTGGATCAGGCCAATGGCCCATCCAGTCCAACACTCTGTGTCACATAAGAACATAAGAGAAGCCATATTGGATCAGGCCAGTGGCCCATCCAGTCCAACACTCTGTGTCACATAAGAACATAAGAGAAGCCATGTTGGATCAGGCCAGTGGCCCATCCAGTCCAATACTCTGTGTCACATAAGAACATCAGAGAAGCCATGTTGGATCAGGCCAGTGGCCCCTCCAGTCCAACACTCTGTGTCACATAAGAACATCAGAGAAGCCATGTTGGATCAGGCCAGTGGCCCCTCCAGTCCAACACTCTGTCACATAAGAACATCAGAGAAGCCATATTGGATCAGGCCAATGGCCCAACCAGTCCAACACTCTGTGTCACACAGGGGCCAAAAAACCCAGGTGCCATCAGGACGTCCACCAGTGGGACTAGGACACTAGAAGCCCTCACACCGTTGCCCTCCCTGAAGTACCAAGAATACAGAGCACCACTACCCCCACTGTATTCCATGCGTTAATCACCCTTTGGGTGAAGAAGGACTTCCTTTTATCCGTTCTAACCCGACTGCTCAGCAATTTCATTGAGCGCCCGCGAGTTCTTGTATGGTGAGAAAGGGCTGTACTTCCTTTTCTCCTCTCTTCTCCTCTTGAGCTTCGGCAGATGCTCCGCGGCCAGGTGTAGGAAATGCTCTAGATGCGGACCTACAACCAAGAAAATAAATTGCGTACAGAGAACTGCCGTTGAACGGCAGCCAATTCTTTCCCTCTCCGCGGCCCGGCTACGAGGGCCGTTCATGCTTTTGGCACGCTTGTCCGCGTTGCATTGAGGTAATTCCTTAATACTCAAACTAAGGATGACAACAACAAAACAAAACAAATAAAATGCTTCTGGGCATCTGGAACCGGTTGTGGGGGGAGCGTAACACTCTCCTTTGGAGACGATGTGTTGTCATTGCAGTAAATCCTGAGCGCTGGAATAAACAACAATTAAAAAAGCGGCTGTTTGGAATGGAGGCAAAGAGGCTTTCGGCCCAGCGCATACCTCCCACAGTCACCCTCAAGTGGGCTCAGCCATTCCGTCCACAAAAAAAGCTGCCCCGGTTGTAGGGTTGCCAATCCCCAGGTGGGGGCAGGGGATCCCCCGGTTTGGAGGCCCTCCCCCCGCTTCAGGGTCATCAGAAAGCGGGGGGAGGGGAGGGAAATGTCTGCTGGGAACTCTGTTATTCCCTATGGAGATTTAATCCCATAGAAAATCATGGATAATTGATCCGCGGGTATCTGGGGCTCGGGGGGGGGCTGTTTTTTGGGGGTAGAGGCACCAAATTTTCAGTATAGCATCTAGTGCCTCTACCCAAAATACCCCCCCAAGTTTCAAAAAGATTGGACCAGGGGGGTCCAATTCTATGAGCCCCAAAAGAAGGTGCCCCTATCCTTCATGATTTCCTATGGAAGGAAGGCATTGAAAAGGTGTGCCGTCCCTTTAAATGTGATGGCCAGAACTCCCTTGGAGTTCAGTTATGCTTGTCACACCCTTGTTCTTGGCTCCACCCCTAATGTCTCCTGGCTCCACCCCCAAAGTCTCCTGGCTCCACCCCCAAAGTCCCCAGATATTTCTTGAATTGGACTTGGCAACCCTACCTGGTTGTGAGTGACTGATGCTTTATGGGTAAGCCTGAGATAACATCTCTCCACCGTTTTCGATGGAACACACACACAAAGCTGCCTATTACTGAATCTGACCCTTGGTTCACCAAGGTCTATATCAGAGGTGCCAAACGCATTTGTTATGAGGGCTGGTTCTGACATAAATGAGACCTTGTCGGGACGGGCCATGTCAGGTTGGGCCGGGCCTGGTCAGGCCGGGCCACGTGTGTACCTATGTAAGATTAGGTAGCGGAGATAGAATTTTTTAAAAAGTACACAGACATACATGACTAAGGATTTTTTTTTTAAAAAAAAAACCTTAAAATAAAACATGCTTAAAACATTAGGACCTGTTGCTCTTAAAGGTGCTTTCTTTGTATTTCTCCCATGGGATCCGGGAAACCAGGCAAAGGAAACTCTGGCTCTTTCCCTCCCTCCCCAGGGAACCAGGAGGGGGAGGAGCCTCAGCCAATGGAGAAAATCAGGGTTCTGCTCTGTAGCTCTGCTGTGCGATTGAGCAAGCCTGGCAAAGCAAGCTGTGATGCAGAAGGAAGCAAGAGAGAGGGAGAAGGAAGCAGACGACAGCCGGTCGTTCGGCCTGATAGGGGCCCTCCAGGGGCTTGATTCGGCCCCCGGGCCACATGTTTGACACCCCTGCTTTATAATGTCTGCAATGTAATAAACTTGAATTCCAACATCTATCAGTATTGCCTACTCTGACTGGTATCCAGACTGAACATTCTGCAGGCTCCCCCACTGAACCACAGTCCCTTTCCTAAATGAAACTGGTTGATCAGCGTCTACCCAGGACTGTGGCTCAGTGGTAGAGCATCTGCTTGGTAAGCAGAAGGTCCCAGGTTCAATCCCCGGCATCTCCAACTAAAAAGGGTCCAGGCAGGTAGGCGTGAAAACCCTCAACTTGAGACCCTGGAGAGCAAAGGAGGGACGGTGGCTCAGTGGTGGAGCATCTGCTTGGTAAGCAGAAGGTCCCAGGTTCAATCCCTGTCATCTCCAACTAAAAAGGGTCCAGGCATAGGTGTGAAAAACCTCAGCTTGAGACCCTGGAGAGCCACTGCCAGTCTGAGTAAAGACTGACTTTGATGGACCAAGGGTCTGATTCAGTATAAGGCAGCTTCATATGTTCATATGTATCTGCTCAGGCTGGCAGCAGCTCTCCAGGGTCTCAGGTCCCATTGCCTCCTGCCAGGCCCTTTCTACACTGGATATGCCTGGGACTGAATCACAGAATCATAGAACCTTAGAGTTAGAAGGCATGCCGAGCAGATGCTCTAACCGTGGTGTGGCCAAACTTGCTTAACATAAGAGCCGCATAGAACGAATGTCAGATGTTTGAGAGCCACAAGACGTGAACGTGGGATGTTTGAGAGGAAGGAAGGAGACAAGGCAGGCAAATCGATTGGGGGAGGGAGAGGTGGAAAGAAAGCAACTTTAACTTTAAATGCCTTCTCCAAGCTGCCGGCTGGCTTGACTTGGAGAAGTGATAGAAAGAGACAGGTGCTTTCTCCAAGTTGGCCAATGGGTGTGGCTTCAAGAGCCACACAATATGTGTGAAAGAGCCACATATGGCTCCTGAGCCACAGTTTGGCCACCCCTGCGCTAACCACTGAACCACAGTTTGGTGTAGTGGTTAAGTGCGTGGACTCTTATCTGGGAGAACTGGGTTTGATTCCCCACTCCTCCACTTGCACCTGCTAGCATGGCCTTGGGTCAGCCATAGCTCTGGCAGAGGTTGTCCTTGAAAGGGCAGCTGTTGTGTGAGCCCTCTCCAGCCCCACCCACCTCACAGGGTGCCTGTTGTGGGGGAGGAAGGTAAAGGAGATTGTGAGCCACTCTGAGACTCTTCGGAGTGGAGGGCGGGATAGAAATCCAATATCTTCTTCTTCTTCATCCCCTCCTCTAAATGAAGATCATTTATCAAGGTAAGCATTGCCTATTCCGACTGGTCATGACCCGGTTACTAAAATGCGGTAAGGAGTTTTCATTTATTCAAATAAATACATTAAAGTCTAAGCTGGGGGTCTACTCGTGTGTAAAAACCCAACGCAAAGGCAAAGCTGGCTGCTTCAAGACACGTTAACAGTCTGCTTTGGAAATTTTGCATTGTTTTTCACACCCAGAAGACCCCAACTTAGACTTCAATGTTTCTTGGAGTTTTTTTTCCAGAGTGATGGACTATGGCCATTAAATTTTGGTCGTGCACGCTTTTTAGAACAGATGACGGTAGTCTTATTGCTCACGTTAATGGAGTCCCAGTCTTCCGCGTCGCTGTGCCGCATAGAGGACAAAATCAATTCAATCGGGATTAATATTGGAGGTCGATTTCTATATACCGAAAAAATCAGCTTTCTCGTTGATTAGACAAAGATTGGTGGATATTGAATGGCAGGTTCTCGAAAGCCTCGCTAAAGGCAGATGTTCACACTTGAGTTTGGTTTTTTTTTACCTCCTAGGTATACGGCTGAATATCTCACCTGCCTAACGGCCCCTTGGCAACGCAGAGCCTATTCGCAGGCTACGTTCAATGTGGTACCATCTGTGATACTTCTTGGAAGATTCCATAAAACTCCCTACGCTAACAGACTGTGCACTTGTGGATGTGTTGGACCATAAGGAACGCCGAGCGCAGAAGAATAGATGCTTTCAAATTGTGGTGCTGGAGAAGACTCGTGAGAGTCCCTTGGACTGCAAGAAGATCCAATCAGTCAGTCCTAAGGGACATCAACCCGGACTGTTCCCTGGAAGGTCAGATGCTGAAGGAAAAGGAAAGGAAAGGTCTTTTGTGGGGGGAGAAGATAGAGGAGTTGTCCTTGAAAGGGCAGCTGCTGTGAGAGCCCTCTCAGCCCCACCCACCTCACAGGGTGTCTGTTGTTTGGGGAGAAGATATAAGAGTTGTCCTTGAAAGGGCAGCTGCTGTGAGAGCTCTCTCAATTCCACCCACCTCAAAGGGTATCTGTTGTGGGGGGAGAAGATAGAGGAGTTGTCCTTGAAAGGGCAGCTGCTGCGAGAGCTCTCTCAGCCCCACCCACCTCACAGGGTATCTGTTGTGGGGGAGAAGATATGGGAGATTGTAATCCGCTCTGAGTCTCTGGTTCAGAGAAAAGGGTGGGGTATAAATCTGCAGTTCTTCTTCACCTGCAATTCTTCTTCTTCGCATTTCAGTCAGTCCAAATGAGAATTTACATGAACTGAAACAGAACACGTTTTCTGAATTTGTGCTTTGGCTCTCCAGGCCAGCTTGGGGGTGGTGCGGCCTGCCTAGCGATGCCAGCTGTGACCCAGATGCCACCAAACACACGGTACCCGTTGCACGATCTCTGCACCCATAATACTTCGAGGAGGGCAGGGAGCTGTTCCTGGTGGCAGCAGAGGAGAGGACTCACAAGAATGGGTCTAAATTAAGGGCAGGAAGGCATTGTTCAGTCGCACAGTCAAGTCCGACTCTTTGCGACCCCCTGGACCAAGTCACACCAGGCCTGCCTGTCTTCCACCATCCTCCGAAGTCTGCTCAAATTCGAGTTAGTTACATCAGTCACGCTGTCCAGCCGTCTCCTTTTTTGCCGCCCCCTTCTTCTTTTGCCTTCTGTCTTTCCCAGCATCAGGGTCTTCTCCAGTGACAAGCATTTCTCATTGGGTGGCCAAAGTATTGGAGCTTCAGCTTCAGCATCTGACCTTCCAGGGAACAGTCTGGGTTGATTTCCCTTAGGACCGATTGATCGGATCTTCTTGCAGTCCAAGGTTCTCTCGAGAGTCTTCTCCAGCACCACAATTTGAAAGCATCTATTCTTCCCCACTCCTCCACTTGCAGATGCTGGAATGGCCTTGGGTCAGCTATAGCTCTCGCAGAGGTTGTCCTTGAAAGGGCAGCTGCTGTGAGAGCTCTCTCAGCCCCACCCACCTCAAAGGGTGTTTGTTGTGGGGGAAGAAGATAAAAGAGATTGTAAACCACTCTGAGACAATGATTCAGAGACAAGGGCGGGGTATAAATCTGCAGCCTTCTTCTCCTCCTTCTTTTCTTCCTTCTCCTTCTTTTTCTTCTCCTTCTGTGAGAGTCCTCTCAGCCCCACCCACCTCACAGGGTGTCTGGTGTGGGGGGAGAAGATATGGAAGATTGTAATCCGCTCTGAGCCTCTGATTCAGAGAGAAGGGCGGGGTATAAATCTGCAATTCTTCTCCTCCTCTTCTTGGCCTTCCTTTTGGTCCAACTCTCACAGCCGTACATTACTACTGGGAATACCATGGCTTATCCAGGCAGGGAAGTACCAGCTGGATATCAGGGAAAACTTTCTTACTGTAAGAGTTGTTCAACAATGGAATCAGCTACCCAGGGAGGTGGTGATCTCCCTTCACTGGAAATCTTGAAGAAGCAGCTGGATTAACACTTGTCGGGAATGCTCTAGGGGCTGATCCTGCATTGAGCCAACTCTCTGATTCTACGATTCTATGTGACAGTACAGATAGCCGCCTTGAGCCAGTTAGGGGAGGCCGGGATATGAATTTGATTAAAAAAAAATACTTACCTTGGTTTGTGATGCCCGTGGGCATAGAGTGCTGGACTAGATGAACTGGTTTTATCCAGCAGGGCTCTTCTGATGTTCTTAAGAGGGCCTCAGCCTCTCTGCCCTTTGTCGGCCCTTCAGAGGAACTGGTTGGCTGCTGTGTGAGACAGGAGGCTGGACTTGATGGATCTTCACTGGTCTGATCCAGCAGGGCTCTTCTGATGTTCTTATGAAGGCCTCAGCCTCTCTGCCCTGTTGTTGGCCCTTCAGAAGAACTGGCTGGCCACTGTATGAGACAGGAGGCTGGACTAGATGGACCCTCACTGGTCTGATCCAGCAGGGCTCTTCTGATGTTCTTATGAAGGCCTCAGCCTCTCTGCCCAGTTGCTGGCCCTCCAGAGGGTTGGCAACTGTGTGAGACAGGTTGCTGGACCAGATGGGCCACTGGTCTGAGCCAGCAGGGTTCATCTGATGTTCTTATCTGGGGAAGGCCTCAGCCTCTCTGCCTTGTTGTTGGCTGTCCACAGGAACCAGTTGGTCACTGTATGAGACAGGATGCTGGACTAGATGGACCACTGGTCTTAAGTTAAGGATGCACAAAAAATGCTTTTTCTTCCATGGGCTAGACTACATGTTATGGTAGCCCTGGGTCCAACCCATGGCTACCAATGCCATTATATAGGAAAATTTAGCTGTTTAAAAATTGCTGTGAAGGAAATTACGAGAAGTTACACAAAGAGATGATCTCCTAATTAGTTGGGGGGAATTAGCATAATGGAGGCAGGGCAAGAGAGGGGTAACTGGGATCTCCACTAATGTTTACAGGGATTTTTCCATCAAGAGAACTTTCAAATAAAATAGGCAGATGTTCCACCAGTAAGGCTTAAAAAAACAACAACAACCAGAAATGAGCAACATATACAACGCCCTCTTAAAACATGCAAGCTAGCTAAGATGAAATCAGAGAGGAGAGGGAAAAAGCAATTCTGGCGAAAGCTATACAGTTACCAGGCTCAAAGAGGGTGGTCCACAGAGGCAGCAGCGAAATGACCAGTGGTTCACGGAGATGACAAGGCTCACACACAAGCGAGGGTGCGAGGTATGACATCCAGAACAAATACACCCTACTATGGAGTGGAGTGCTATAATTATAGAAATAATGTTCCCCGGGGTGGTGTGATGTGTGCACCCCAAAACAGTAATTTGATAAACTTTTTAGAGATGGACAATTATTTGGAAGAAACTTGATGGGTTTTCCTATGGGTTGAAATGATTCTTGAGAACCCAGTAAATACTGAATGCAAAGGTTACCAGACTTGGTAAATAGCATTAATTTAGCATTGCTAAATTAGGGTAAATGGGTAAGGGGGACGTGAGGCTGCTCATTAATGAGATTAGTCTGTAGTTTCTTGGGAGACCTGTTGCTCCTAGATGATGAGGCTCCCTAGGGTGGGGAGAGGGTCGTTAACTAGCCAGCCGCTCTGATTTCACCTTCCAAAAATGTTTCCCAGGCTTGTCCCTGGCTTGTCTCTGGCTGGCATCCATTTTGTGTCATCTGGAGTCAGGCAACGGCTTACATTTAAGAATGTTGGAGGTGATATTATATGAAGGCCATTTCTGTATCTCTCTCTCAAACTCCTAAACTGCCCCTTTGTGTAGGGTTGCCAGGTTCCCTCGCCAATCCAACGGGGGGATTTGGGGGTCATCCTGAGGATGGGCAGGAACATGGTGTGATGTCCCTGCCATGATGACATCACTTGGAAGTGATGTCATCGCATAGGAGATGTCACACAGCAACCTTCCTGTTTGGAGTTGGGAGTTTCCCCCACCATCCAAAGCCCCCTAATGTGGGACCTGGGGGCTGAAACCCATAGGTTGGCCACTGTGTGAGACAGGATACTGGACTAGATGGGCCACTGGTCTGATCCAGCAGGGCTCTTCTGATGTTCTTATGGAGGCCTCGGCCTCTCTGCCCTGTTGTTGGCCCTCTGGAGGAACTGGTTGGCTGCTGAGAGAGACAGGATGCTGGACTAGATGGACCACTGGTCTGATCCAGCAGGGCTCTTCTGACGTTCTTATGAAGGCCTCAGCCTCTGTGCCCTGTTGTTGGCCCTCCAGAGGAACTGGTTGGCCATTGTGTGAGACAGGATGCTGGACTAGATGGACCACTGGTCTGATCCAGCAGGGCTCTTCTGATGTTCTTATGAAGGCCTCAGCCTCTCTGACCTGTTGTCGGCCCTCTAGAAGAACTGGTTGGTCACTATGTGAGACAGGATGCTGGACTAGATGGACCCCTGGTCTGATCCAGCAGGGCTCTTCTGATGTTGTTATGAAGGCTTCAGCCTCTGTGCCCTGTTGTTAGCCCTCTGGAGGAACTGGTTAGCCACTGTGTGAGACAGGATGCTGGACAAGATGGACCACTGGTCTGATCCAGCAGGGCTCTTCTGATGTTCTTATGAAGGCCTCAGCCTCTATGCCCTGTTGTTAGCCCTCTGGGGGAACTGGTCAACCACTGTGTGAGTCAGGATGCTGGACTAGATGGACCACTGGTCTGATCCAGCAGGGCTCTTCTGACGTTCTTATGAAGGCCTCAGCCTCTGTGCCCTGTTGTTGGCCCTCCAGAGGAACTGGTTGGCCATTGTGTGAGACAGGATGCTGGACTAGATGGACCACTGGTCTGATCCAGCAGGGCTCTTCTGATGTTCTTATGAAGGCCTCAGCCTCTCTGACCTGTTGTCGGCCCTCTAGAAGAACTGGTTGGTCACTATGTGAGACAGGATGCTGGACTAGATGGACCCCTGGTCTGATCCAGCAGGGCTCTTCTGATGTTCTTATGAAGGCCTCAGCCTCTATGCCCTGTTGTTAGCCCTCTGGAGGAACTGGTCAACCACTGTGTGAGTCAGGATGCTGGACTAGATGGACCACTGGTCTGATCCAGCAGGGCTCTTCTGATGTTCTTATGTCCCCAGCCCAGGGAAATTCCAGTGGGGTAGCTGTGTTCATCTATGGCAGCAAAAGTCAGGACACAAGAAGCTCTGCCACTGTTGCCCACCCCCCCCCCCCCCCAAGCAGCAAGAACAATACAACACCACCACATTTCAAATGAATCCACTTTCTTCCTGTCCTCTGGCTGCTCTGAGACTCCTTAGGGTAGAGAAAAGGAAAGGAAATGTCCCCTGTGCAAGCACCGGTCGTTTCCGACTCTGGGGTGACGTTGCTTTCACAACGTTTTCACGGCAGACTTTTTACGGGGTGGTTTGCCATTGCCTTCCCCGGTCATTACACTTTCCCTCCAGCAAGCTGGACACTCCTTTTACTGACCTCGGAAGGATGGAATCAAACTGGAGCCGGCTACCTAAAAACCCAGCTTCCACCGGGGATCGAACTCAGGTCATGAGCAGAGTTTAGGACTACAGTACTGCAGCTTTAACACTCTGTGCCATGGGGCTCTACTTCGGTAGAGAAAACTGGGGTATAAAAACCTACTCATCTTCATTTTGCATAGGGTGCTAAATTTGCATCCCTCTGTGTTCCATATCCGCTTATTGGTACGCTTTTTTTTTTATAACCCCCCCCCTCCCTTCACAATCTTAGCAAAACTGAGAAGGCTTTTTCAAGGCAGATTGATACACGATGGGTGTTACAGGGTGGTGTACGGGATTGTCAACCAGCCAGTGTGTGGGAAGTAACACGGGAATGCCGCCAAAAAACACCACATTTGTGATGCAGTCTCCTCCATCTGCAACAGGCGGGAATAATTACCCGGAATCATGATATCAACACGTTTTCCTCCCCTCCCTCTTTCCAGATGATTGACTGGCACAGGGAAATGATATCACAATGCCGTGGGCAGTGGTTTTTTTTTTTTTTTTTTTTAAAGCTGGAACGCGCAGGAACGCAGTTCTGGCTGGCTTCATGCCACAGGGTGTGGCCTAATCTGGAAGAACCGGGTTTTGATTCCCCACTCCTCCACTTGCACCTTCTGGAATGGCCTTGAGTTAGCCATTAGCTCTGGCAGAGGTTGTCCTTGAAAGGGCAACTCCTGGGAGAGCTCTCTCCAGCCCCACCCACCTCACAGGGTGTCTGTTGTGGGGAGGAAGGGAAAGGAGATTGTAGGCAGCTCTGTATCCTTAAAAGGGCAGCTGCTGGGAGAGCCCTCTCCAGCCCCACCCTCCTCACAGGGTGTCTGTTGTGGGGAGGAAGGGAAAGGGGATTGTAGGCAGCTCTGTATCCTTGAAAGGGCAGCTGCTGGGAGAGCCCTCTCCAGCCCCACCCACCTCACAGGGTGTCTGTTGTGGGGAGGAAGGGAAAGGAGATTGTAGGCAGCTCTGTATCCTTAAAAGGGCAGCTGCTGGGAGAGCCCTCTCCAGCCCCACCCTCCTCACAGGGTGTCTGTTGTGGGGAGGAAGGGAAAGGGGATTGTAGGCAGCTCTGTATCCTTGAAAGGGCAGCTGCTGGGAGAGCCCTCTCCAGCCCCACCCTCCTCACAGGGTGTCTGTTGTGGGGGAGGAAGGGAAAGGGGATTGTAGGCAGCTCTGTATCCTTGAAAGGGCAGCTGCTGGGAGAGCCCTCTCCAGCCCCACCCTCCTCACAGGGTGTCTGTTGTGGGGAGGAAGGGAAAGGGGATTGTAGGCAGCTCTGTATCCTTAAAAGGGCAGCTGCTGGGAGAACCCTCTCTAGCCCCACCCACCTCACAGGGTGTCTTTTTGGGGAGGAAGGGAAAGGAGATTGTAGGCCGCTCTCTGTCCTTGAAAGGGCAGCTGCTGTGAGAGCCCTCTCAGCCCCACCCACCTCACAGGGTGTCTGTTGTGGGGGAGGAAGGGAAAGGAGATTGTAGGCCGCTCTCTGTCCTTGAAAGGGCAGCTGCTGGGAGAGCCCTCTCAGCCCCACCCACCTCACAGGGTGTCTGTTGTGGGGGAGGAAGGGAAAGGAGATTGTAGGCCGCTCTCTGTCCTTAAAAGGGCAGCTGCTGTGAGAGCCCTCTCAGCCCCACCCACCTCACAGGGTGTCTGTTGTGGGGGGGGGGGGAGAAGATATAGGAGATTGTAAACCGCTCTGAGTCTCTAATATATAAATCTGCAATTCTTCTTCTACTACTATGCAAAGGAGTTCCTGTTGGGCTTCTGCAAAAAAAAAAAGTCCTGCGCAAAACAATTGTGATGTAAGGGGTGTGGCCTAATATGCAAAAGAGTTCCTGCTGGGCTTTTTCTAAAGCCCTGGCAGTGAGCGTTCCTACGCATTGCAGATGTGAGGAATACCATTTTTCTTGGTAGCTCCATGCCATTCATAATGCGGCCTCCCACTGATACTCTCCATGAAACATTCCCTTGCTTAAAAGGAGAGCCCAGGCTTCAGAGGAGGTTGTGCCTTATTAAACTACTCTATTCTCTTGGACCACTGGATTGTGACATATTCTTCACACTTAAGCGTGTCGTTATACGCTGCATTTCTAGACCTGAAGTCAGCCTTTGACTCTATCTCTAGGACCATCCTATGGGAGAAATTAAGAGCTACCGACGTTGATAGATGGCTGTTCTTTCTTATTCAGGCCCTTTATGATCAAGCAACCATCCGGGTCAAATATTCCCATCAAGGCTATTTGACAGACCCCATTTCTACCGACAAAGGGTTTAAGCAAGGATGCCTCCTGGCCCCGTACTTATTTAACTTCTAGATCAATGATTTGTCGCCGTATATAAATAAACCAGAATGCCACCCACCAAAGCTAGGTAACAAACATATAGGGGTGCTCCTTTATGCTGATGATGCTGTTTTACTTTCAAGGACTCCCTTAAGCCTCAGAAGAGCCTCGGAAGCTTTCGCTCAATATTGCCTGGAAAACAATCTAGAGGTAAAATACGCTAAAGAGTTCGGCGTAGTGGTGAAGTGCGTGGACTCTTATCCGGGAGAACCGGGTTTGATTCCCCACTCCTCCACTTGCACCTGCTGGAATGGCCTTGGGTCAGCCATAGCTCTGGCAAAGGTTGTCCTTGAAAGAGCAGCTGCTATGAGAGCCCTCTCAGCTCCACCCACCTCACTGGGCGTCTGTTGTGGGGGGAGAAGTATGGGAGATTGTAAGACGTTCTAAGCCTCTGATTCAGGGAGAAGGGCGAGGTATAAATCTGCAATTCTTCTTCTTCTTATAAAACCAAACTAATGGCCTTTGGCAAAAAGACACCCAGATCACACCGTTGGTACTTAAATTCTATTCTCATTGAACGAGTTTCATGCTTTACGAACCTGGGGGTCATGTTTCATGCGAATGGAAGAAGAACCACCAATATAAACATGGTTACCTCAAATCCCAAAAGGAATGCGGGGGCTATCCAAAAATTCTACTGGGGCAAAGGGGGTAAATGCATAATTGCGGCCATTAGATTGTTTAAGGCTAAATCCCTCTGCCAGCTAACATTTGGTGCCCCAATCAACATAACTACAAACTACAAAAAACTGGAGAGTGTTCAATCAAAATTTTTTAAGAACAGTTCGCCAGGTACCCAAGGGCATTCCGAATGCATTAATTAGAATAGAAACTGGCATGATTACAGTAGAAGCGAGGCTTTGGATTTTGGCTATCCAGTTCTGGTTGAAATTTATGTTTTTTCCTAAGGGCTTGATCAGTTTAATTCTGCAAGATACCTTGTTCCTAAGATGGATTAGGGCCATAGAGGACAGAATTCATTATTACGGCCTTTCCAAACGATATCTGTGTGACACAGAGTGTTGGACTGGATGAGCCATTGGCCTGATCCAATAGGGCTTTTCTTATGTTCTTATGTGACACAGAGTGTTGGACTGGAGGGGCCATTGGCCTGATCCAACATGGCTTCTCTTATGAGACACAGAGTATTGGACTGGAAGGGCCATTGGCCTGATCCAACATGGCTCCTCTTATGTTATAATAATAATAATAATAATAATAATAATAATAATAATAATAATAATAATAATAATAATAAATTTTTATTTATACCCCGCCCTCCCCGCCAAGGCAGGCTCAGTGACACAAAGTGTTGGATTGGAGGGGCCATTGGCTTGATCCAACATGGCTTCTCTTATGTGACACAGAGTGTTGGACTGGAAGGGCCATTGGCCTGATCCAACAGGGCTTCTCTTATGTTCTTATGTGACACAGAGTGTTGGACTGGATGGGCCACTGGCCTGATCCAACAGAGCTTCTCTTATGTTCTTATGTGACACAGAGTGTTGGACTAGATGGGCCATTGGCCTGATCCAACAGGGCTTCTCTTATGTTCTTATGTGACACAGAGTGTTGGACTGGAAGGGCCAATGGCCTGATCCAACATGGCTCCTCTTATATTCTTATGTGACACAGAGTGTTGGACTGGATGGGCCATTGGCCTGATCCAACATGGCTTCTCTTATGTGACACAGAGTGTTGGACTGGATGGGCCATTGGCCTGATCCAACATGGCTTCTCTTATGTTCTTATCTCAGTTCTCTCACTTATGATAATGCTAGGGAGATACTGAAACAGAGAATATTGGACGTTGTCAGACAAAACGACCTCAATAGCACAACCAAATGGCGAGCTCTGACAGAACCAATCAACAGGGTGACCCTGAAGCCCTACCTATACCGCTTAACAAACAATGAATACAGGAGAACGTTTTCTCTTATGAGGTGGGACGTTCTCCCTTCAGCGGTGGTGGAGGGGAGATACAAAAAGGTGCCGTCCCAAGAACGATTATGTCCCTGCTGCTGCAATGATGGTATCGAATCTCTAGTCCATGTCATATTTGACTGTGAGAAGCACTTCCATTTTCCACGGCCATACCTTTTACCACTAGCCCAAAATCACAACTCCTTAAGAATCTTCTTAGCGATAGGAACCCTGAGGTTACATACAAATTAGCGAAATATGGCTGGCTTGCCACAAGAATAAGGAAAACTCTAATGATTCAGTCAGGAAATGGCTAAATGCCTTTGCCAATCTGTTGGCTGCAGCTGCCACGTTTTGTTATATTTGTAGTTTTATAACAGTATTTTATGCCTTTTATGTATGATTTTATGGACAATCAGTTTTAATTTTGTACGATTTTACTGCTTTAAATGCTGGCTTAGGCAGTGAATAAATACTTTATTTATTAAGGGAAGAAACAAAGAGGTCTAGGCAGGGTTTTTAGTTTATCCTTGGTTTTAACACTAATTTTACATCTTCCGTGTCAGTGTCTTAAAGTCTGCATTCGTATGTTATGTATATTTTAGGTGGCATCATATTTTAGTGTATAATAATTGTTGTATATTTATCTCACCTTTTATTGGTTATGAATTGGACTTTTATGAATTGTTTGCTGGTCTACGACCGTTATAAATAAATTAAAAATGTGGCAGAATTAAAGGCACTCTTTATCACATATGGTGGCAGTGTAGCTACGCAAAAAAATTTTGGGCCCAAATATATGATTGGTGTCAGAAAATTCTCAAATTAAGCCTCCCTCATACCCCCGAATTATATCTACTGAGCATTGTTAAAGGGAAAATGTCTAAGACATCTAAGCAATTGTTGTTGCATATCATCACAGCAGCTAGATTGTTATATGCACAATATTGGGAGGTCCCTAAAATAGCTGACAAAAATGAATTTTTACTTAAGGTTTTAGAAGCCGCAGAGTTAGACATGTTAACTATGAGATTAAGGGGTGGTGGTGGTAATCTTCAGGATCGTAAAAAGATCTGGGATCCACTGTATTCATGGATTAATAGTATGGGAATCGACACGAGAAATCTGAAATGGTGTTGTATATTTACCCCTCCAGCTCAGGGGGATGGGTGAAAGATCTTGACTGTAATGACTGTTGACAGTATATATTTTCTTTCTTTGTTTGTATATATGTGTTATACAATAAAAGCATATTTTACAGTTAAAATACAGTTATATATATATATATATATATATATATATATATATATATATATATATATATACCGTATTTTTCGCTCCATAAGACGCACCTGAGCATAAGACGCACCTAGTTTTTAGAGCCGTTTGTGTGAATTTAGAGGCATTTGTGTGAATTTTTTGCAGTATTCGCTCCTCAAGACGCACACAATTTTCCCTCCACTTTTTTGGGGGGGGGAAAGTGAGTCTTATGGTGCAAAAAATACTGTCTATATATATAAATTTAAAAAGACAGCCCAGGATGAAGCAGCAGGAAATCTTCCTCGGTGAGTGTCGGCGGAAGGCCGTATTAGGACTGACGTGAGGCAACTCTAGGGTTGCCGATCCAATTCAAGGAATATCTGGTGGAGGTGGAGCCAGGAGACTATGGGGGGTGGAGCCAGGAGCAAAGCTGTGACAAGCATGACTGAACTCCAAAGGGAGTTCTGGCCACCACATTTAAAGAGACTGCACACCTTTTAAATGTCTTCCCTCCTTTGGAAATAATGAAGGACTGGGGCACCTTCTTTGGGGGCTCATAGAATTGGACCACCTGCTCTGATCGTTTTGAAACTTGGAGGGTATTTTGGAGAGACGCGCTGGACGCTATGCTGAAAATCTGGTGCCTTTCATCAGTTAATGGAGAATTGATCTGTGGGTATCTGGGGCTCTGTGGGGGGGGCTGTTGTTTTAGCCAGAGGCACCAAATTTTCAGTATAGCATCCAGTGCCTCTCCCCAAAATACTCTCCCAAGTTTCAAAAAGAATGGACCAGGGGGTCCAATTCTATGCACCCCCAAAGAAGGTGCCCCTATCCTTCGTTATTTCCTATGGAAGGAAGGCATTTTAAAAGGTGTGCGGTCCCTTTAAATGTGATGGCCAGAACTCCCTTTGGAGTTCAATGATGCTTGTCACAGCCTTGCTCCTGGCTCCACCCTCAGTGTTTCCTGGCTCCACCCCCAAAGTCTCCTGGCTCCAACCCCAAAGTCCCCAGATATTTCTTGAATTGAACTTGGCAACGCTATCGCCAAGTTTGCCTCTCTCTGCCTCTCCCCCGCAGCTTTGTCAAAGGGGCTGTTGAGAAGGGGCCTGAAGCTTGTAGCGGGGGCTGCAGCTCTAATTTGCAAGGCCCCCCCCCTGCGAGATTTTGACTGCCTAGGGGCCTCCACATCTCCAGGAATTTCCCAAAGCAGAGTTGGCAACCCTCCCCTCGCTTTTCTGCCAGGCCTGCAGAACGAACGCAGAGCAGGGATGGACGTCTCCTCCTTCCCCGCTCCGTTGTGTGTGATCTAATAATCTGGGAAGCTGAGCATCTGGCAAAGGTTTTCTATCCCTCTCGACCGCTCAGGGTCCTTGACGTGTTATAACTTAGAACAGACCATTACCTCACTGGCTTGCAGCAGCTGGCTAGAGGCTGGAAACACATGTCAAGTCGCTGGCTGGCTCCCCTATAGCTAAGTCCTATAGCCTTTCATCAGGACCCTTTGGAAGGGCTTCGTCTGGACACCATCCCCTTTTGTCTGTCTCGCTCTAAGCCGGTTTAGGATGGGAAGGAGTGGGGGGGGGGGCGCGGGGATCTTGAAGCCAGCTTGTAGAGCTGAGTCATTTCCCTTCATGCAAGGGAAGCATATTGGAGCATTGGAAAATGCAAAAAGAAAAAGAAAAAAAAGGATGATGCAGTTTAATATTTTGTCCCATCCCCCTCCCCTTCAAGGAAACCCTAGATCATTAGGGTTTGTAGAATCTTTCGGGCTCAAGTGCCGTGTTCTACGGCACTTGAGCCCGAAAGATTCTACAAACCCTAATGATGATACCAGCCGTGAAAACCTGAAATCTTTGAAAACCCTTGATCATTTTAACATTGCAAAATCAGAACTGATGAAAGTTGATTAAAATCCATTCGATAGACGAAAAAGGTTCCCTGGTTAATAGGGCATCACCACCACCACCACCTCCTCCTCCTCCTCCTTCTGAGAAGCAGCTTGGCATAGTGGTGAAATGGGCGGACTCTTATCTGGGAGAACTGGGTTTGATTCCCTACTCCTCCACTTGCAGCTGCTGGAATGGCCTTGGGTCAGCCAGAGCTCTCTTATCTGAGAGAACCAGGTTTGATTCCCCACTCCTCCACTTGCAGCTGCTGGAATGGCCTTGGGTCAGCCAGAGCTCTCTTATCTGAGAGAACCGGGTTTGATTCCCCACTCCTCCACTTGCAGCTGCTGGAATGGCCTTGGGTCAGCCAGAGTTCTCTTATCTGGGAGAACCGGGTTTGATTCCCCACTCCTCCACATGCACCTGCTGGAATGGCCTTGGGTCAGCCAGAGCTCTCTTATCTGAGAGAACCGGGTTTGATTCCCCACTCCTTCACTTGCAGCTGCTGGAATTGTCTTGGGTCAGCCATAGTTGTCCTTGAATGGGCTGCTGCTGTGAGAGCTCTCTCAGCCCTACCCACTTCACAAAGTGTCTGTTGTGGGGGAGGAAGGTAAAGGAGATTGTGAGCTGCTCTGAGACTTTGAGATTCAGAGTATATGGCGGGATATAAATCCAATATCATCATCATCATCATCATCATCATCATCATCATCATCATCATCATCTTCTTCTTCTTCTTCTTCTTCTTCTTCTTCTTCTTCTTCTTCTTCTTCTCCTTCTCCTTCTCCTTCTCCTTCTTCTTCTTCTTCTTCTTCTTCTTCTTCTCAAATGCCCATCCACTCCATGTATTCCTCTGAGTCGTAGGCTCAAAGCATTGACCATCCATGAGATTTCTGTAATTAAGGTCAATAAATCAAAAGTACGTTTGCAACTTACAGATACGCACCTGAATGACACCTGAACAGCATACTCAAGATCGCTACAGCACAGACATTGTTTCTGGTTTTTGATGAAATAATTCAGAACGAGAGATGTCAGTTATCAGAGACTGGTATATAAAATATTGCTGTTATAGAAACTGTTATATAAAATATATAAAATCCTGCTTCTCCTCCTCATAGAACCACAGAGTTGGAAGGGGCCATACAGGCCATCTAGTCTAACCCCCTCCTCAAGGCAGGATCAGCGACCCTGGCACACGTTATTTCCTTCCTCTTCCTCATCCTCCTCTTCTTCATTGTCATCGACCTCCTCCCATCTCCTCCAACGGCTTAGAAGTATGAATAATGGATTAAAAGGGATTAAAAGTTGAAACAAATAGCGGCAGTCTGAGATGTGCCCTGCCTCCTTTTGCCACTCTTTCCCACACACAGGAAGAATCATGGGATGCAGAGGTCACCACCAAGAAGGCCGTGTCAGCAGAAAGAGAGGCTCCTGGGAAAAGGCTGCATGGAGTCCCTGGTCCATGAACCTGAGATTAGCTGACACGGGGGGTGGTGGGGTGGTGGACATAACTGATCCAGGGCCATCGCCCGGGGGCCTGCCGCCTCTTTATAAATAACACTGCCCGGTGGGGGCAGGATGTGTGTCAGGGCCGTTTTGATCGAGTGCTTTTTTCCTGATTGAAGAGAAACAAGACCTCCCCCCCACCTTTCTCTCTCCGTGAGATGGCTTTGAAATGAAGGCCTCCTTCCGTTTTGCTCCCGGCCCTTGGCAGGAGAAGCGTGGAGAGGGGAGGCTCAAGTCGAGAAACATTTTTCCCTTCCACAGAAGTCATAGCCGGCTCGGGTGTGGGAACGGGCGTGCAGGCACAGCAAAACACGGCCATTTTCGACCCTGGACAAAGGGCTGCCAGTAGGGTTGCCAAGTCCAATTCAAGAAATATCTGGGGACTTTGGGGGTGGAGCCAGGAGACATTGGGGGCGGAGCCAGGAGCAAGGTTGCGACAAGCATAATTGGACTCTAAGGGAGTTCCGGCCATCACATTTTAAGGGACTGAACACTTTTTCAATGCCTTCCTCCCATAGGAAATAATGAAGGATAGCGGCACCTTCTTTTGGGGCACATAGAATTGGACCCCCTGGTCCAATCTTTCTGAAACTTGGAGGGTATTTTGGGGAGAGGCACCAGATGCTACACTGCAAATTTGGGGCCTCTACCTCAAAAAACAGCCCCCCCCCCAGAGCCCCAGATACCCGTGGATCCATTCTCCATTATTTCCTATGGGAATAAATCTCCATAGGGAATAATAAAGTTCCCAGCAGATATTTCCCTCCCCTCCCCCTGCTTTCTGATGACCCTGAAGCGGGGGAGGGCCCTCAAACCGGGGGATCCCCTGCCCCCACCTGGGGATTGGCAACCCTAGCTGCCAGCCTCCAGGTGGGATCCCCTGGAATTAAAGCTCATCTCCAGACTATGGAGATCAGTTCTGCTGGAGGAAATGGACACT